>NW_006770652.1:3292814-3320874 GCF_000442215.2 Lipotes vexillifer
CCGTGTCCCCTGCATCGGCAGGCGGACTCTCAACCACTGTACCACCAGGGAAGCCCCCTCCCTTCTCTTTTAAAAGAAAAATAAAAACCATAACCCTAAAATGTACAGTACCAAAAAAAACTGTTTATTTAAAATATATTCACCGGGCTTCCCTGGTGGCGCAGTGCTTGAGAGTCCGCCTGCCGATGCAGGAGACGCGGGTTCGTGCCCCGTTTCGGGAAGATCCCACATGCCGCGGAGCGGCTGGGCCCGTGAGCCATGGCCACTGAGCCTGCGCGTCCGGAGCCTGTGCTCCGCAAATGGGAGAGGCCACAACAGTGAGAGGCCCGCATAACGCAAGGAAATAAATAAATAAATAAATAAATAAAATATATTCACCATCTTCATCCAACAGGATTTAAAGTAGTTTTCCTTAAGTCAAGATAAGTGTTTCCTAAATAGATCTTTAGATGAAAAATTAAGTTAGAAAACATAAACAAGGCCCCTTTTGCACCAATACAAGCTGGGAGAACAATACTCTACCTCATTTAGCAATAACTCAGGGTTCAGAAACATCAGGTAAATCCTGGTTAAAGGATAACTGGGGGAAAAAGGGAAATGCAAGTCTTTGCAACCAGAGCGGTCTAATTCCTCAGACTGAAATATCAAACTTAAAAGCTAGGTCACAGAGCCTACAAAAAGCTTCCTACATTTTCAGTTGGAAGGGCCTCTAAAAGGGCCTACTAAACTCTAATAGAGTGAAACTATGATATTTTTCAGGTGAAAAATTCATGACCTCATTACAAAAATTCCCAAAAGCCAATAATAACAACGTGTGTCCTGCCAAACAAATTTATACACGAGATACTAAAATCAGACAAAATTTATCTGCAGACAAATAAATATGTATGAATTACCTATAATGCTGTAAACTCCATTCTCACTAACTACCTCCTAAGGTGAATTTGAAAAACCATCATGCAACCAAAAGCGTCAAACAGATAAAGAGCAAAGATAGAAATCAGAAACTTTCAGCCTCATTTTTAGCTCTTCCGTTGAGTTTTTAATATTACCGTGGAACAGACCATTCTGGCTAAATAGATACAATGCCAGTGTCTCCAGTGGAGCTCTGATTCACTTTAACAATTCACACAACTTTGAAGAAACTTAAGGCCCACAAAAATATAAGCATAATGTGGATTTTCCTAGCAACTCTCTAAAAAAAATGGGCTCTTTCCTTTCTGTCTCTTTCATTCACTTTTATAATACCCCAGGGGCAGGGGCATCATATACTCTTTTACTCTCCACAAAGACATGCTGACACGAAAAGAGAATAAATGATATGAACAAGGTCATAGTTAGCAACAGACCTTGGACAACTGACCTCCAACTATAGAAGAGCAAAGAAATTCAACTTGCAGTATGTACTCTGTCTTTGACAGAAAAGGTGTGTAAATAACGAGCCTACAAAAGTATAATGAAAAACTATAATGCTGCTTTGGTTTCATGGTCCTAAAACACACTTGTAATGTAAAATATCTACCAGTTGTCATCTAAGCTAACAAAGTAGGTGATGCTACTTTGCCTAGATAACGTTTCACGTGGCATGAACATAGGCTCCTGCCAGCTTTGTAACTACTAAAACTCTCAGGCCAACGTAGTTCCATGAGTTAAAAGAAAAAGAATATCTAATCAGAGCACCAAGCTTCACCAGCAGCAGCATTTCCAACGATCCGTCCTCACCTTAGAATCGAGCTGCACAGAGGTCTTGTCATATTAACCTCAACAAGAATCAGTTTGTCAACAGAAAAATAATACTGCACAAACACACTCTAAGGCAACTCAACTTGCAAAACACCAGCAAGAAATGTTGACTGTGAATAAATATTTTATACAAACATACGCTACATTAAAGCTTCTTTTTCTCCAGATAACGTGTAACCAAAGAAACACACACTTGGCTGAGAGTCTGGAGACAGGGTTATAGTTCCAGCTTTTGGCATTAATGTCCTTCCTCTGCTTCATAGGTAAGTCACTTCATTTCTCTTCCCCTAGGTTTCTGTCTCCAAAATGAGCAGGACAGACTCCACAACTGCTAAAGTATGTAGTGACCAAAACACATGCCTTTGCTGAATAAGACAGTACAAAAACATGGCTTTTTATTTCACTAGGTTTTATACTCTATTCCTAATCCTTTTTATTATTTTGTCCACGACTGTAACTGTCACTCACAGCCACCTAGGTAGTGACAATTACAACAGCTAACCCTTAATACAAGTGCTCATATGCCACGTACTGTGCAAAGCACCTTATGTTAATTCACATCTTCCTCAGCACAATCCTACGAGGTAGTAACCATGAGTGAGGAAACTGAGATGCAATTATGTAACTTGCCCAGGGTCATAAGGTTCACAAGCAGAGAAGCCGGGATTTGACCCCAAGCCCTTCCTGATCAACCACCAGGTTAAACACACCTAGAGAGTCTACAGAGGGGAAGGGTGAGGTGCAGCAGAGTCCATCTGCAAAATGTTGCGGGAAGCCCAAACACTGACCTTGTACTAAGAACTCTCTGGGAAACAAATGGCAGCTTATGATTTACAAACCCAGCACAAAAGCACCTGTCTCGGCTATTTTTCTCTTCCATGCTTCAGTTTCACTTAACATTGATCTTAAAGGGATTAAGTTAAATCTACCTCCCTTCTTTCACCCATTAAGGGAGATGCACAAATAACAGAAACGGGAAGTTCTGGTGACGTCCACGTCCCCTGTGGGGTAGACACCACTCCATTAATGGCATGGCTCAAAGCCACCGTCCAGGGACACTGTATGTTAAGTCATGTGCCCTAAAACCTAACAGCAGAAAAAAGTGACCAGTCCGAAGTGGAAACACCAGTTTCTCAGCCTGAAATCTCTAAGACTGGGGAGTCTAGCTACTGAGACCAGGCGGTAACAACAACAAAATAATGTACACATCAAAATACAGTGCAGCCAGTGTGCGTTTAAACTGCGAGCTGGTATTTACAATCAGGACAGAGAGAAAATACTAGTAATCAAGGAAGTCCTCTTTAACCATGTAGCACACGGTTATGCTTATATATCTATTTCCCCCATTCGTAAATCAACTCCAATCTCAAGAGCCCTGCACTTGGCCGAGTCCCAGGAGAGGTTGAGCATTTCAGTGGGCCAAAGCCCGGGGAGGGGAGAAATCAGGTGCGAGTTCTAGAACCCAGGAGGCCGTCGGAGCCCCCAAGCTGCCCCCGAGGCGGGGCGAGTCCCAGTTTGGCAAGGCCAAAAGGAAATTACTTCAGCGAAGTGGACGGTGAGCTCCTCCCGCAGGGAAAAGCCACACTCCCGCTCGCCACATCGCCTGAGTTTCATGTCCAAGGCCACGGACTTTTATTGACTGGGCTTACAAACCCGGCCCTGATGGACAAGGGCTTGAGAGCGGTGGCGAGCAAACATGGGGAAGAGGAGGCATTCTGTTTCACCTCTAAGGGAAAAAAAAATTTTTTTAATCAAAACAACCCACGGAGAAGCCAACGAAGACTTCTTCACCGGGCCTGTCTCCGGGCTTTTGAATCACTTCCTCCTTTTCAGATGCGTCTCTGAGCTTGAGATTACGAAGTTGCAAAGAAAGTCTTGCCTCTATGGGCAGCTTCCTGCGAGCGAGCGAGCCGAGCGCACGGCGCTGTCCGCGGGCGCAGAGCCTGTCCTGCCTCCCGTCCACCCCAGGCGGGAGCGGGCGCCGGGGCACGCGGCGGCGCCACGAGGGACTGGGATGGGTTCCTAGGGGCCCTAGCGCCAGCGCTCCCCAGCCCGCGCCCCGGCTTACCCCAGCGTGTTGATGAAGCCGTTGACCGAGCCCTCCGCGTACAGGGACACGATGTCCCCTATGTAGAGGAAGCTGGACATTTTATCGGACATGCTGCTTCATGCTCCGAAGAATACGTCCCTCCTCTTCTCTGCGCCCTCGCCGCCCTCTCCGGGGAGCCGCCGCGGCAGAAGCGGAACGGAGCGCCCGCCTGTAGCGCCCAGAGCGGCGGCGGCGGAAACGGCCCGAGGGATCGAGTGTCAGGCTCAGCCCTGCCCCGCGCCTGGGGAGCCGCCAGGAGCGGCGCTGCAGCTCCGGACACCCCGCGACGTGCGCCGCCCGGACGCCGGGAGAGCCGCAGCCGCCGCCGCCTCCCCGGCAAGTTTCCTGTTCCTTTTAGAAGTTTTCTCTCCAACACCTTTTGCTCCTCCTCCTCCCTCCTCCGCTCCCCCCTCCGCCTACCCTCCCTGCTCCGCGCCCAGCCGCAGCGGTCCCCGCAGCCCTGCCAGAGCTGATGCTTGCAGAGCCCCTCTGGTCCCTCGGGGGAATTTTTGGACCAGGTGGTGATGCCCATTGGGCGAAGGGGAGGAGAGGAGCCGGGGGACGAGAGGGCGGAGGCCAATCAGGCGGCGGCAGCCTGGGGCGGGGCCGGGCCGGGGCGGAGCGACCAGGGTAGGGGGGTAGGGCCCGGCCACCCGGGAAGCAGTGGCGCGAGCTGACCGAACGCGGGGGTGGGGGGGGGCGCTGGAGAGGCGGCGGGATCCCCGAACCGGGAAGCGGTCGCCGGAGAGCCGCCCTGGAGAGGCTAGACTTGGGGCGCGACGGTTCCCGCCTGGGAAAGCGAAGGATGGCGAGGCCGAGATCCAGTCCCTTGTCTTAAAGGGGGCGGAGAGGATTGAGAATTGGCGATGGGGCGCGCGCGCAGGACCGGAGCGGAGTGAGCCGGCGATACGCCTGGAGATGAAAAGGAGGAGCCGGAGTGGCGTGGGTGCGTGGGGTGGATAATTTGCTGACACAGGGAGAGGAAGGAAGGTGTTGAAGCACAGGAAAAAGTAGAACATTTTTTAAAATACACAATAAAGAAAGAAAATAAAAAGAAGAAGGAGGGGGAAGAGAGGGAAGGGGGGGTCTGTTTCTATTTGGACGATGTAGTTTTAGGTTTTGTCTCGAGTATAGGGCGTTAGTGAAACTTGACCCGTCAGCAGATGTCCAGGTGGACATGAGGTAAAAGTCACTTGGCCGGGCCAGCAACTTTTTTAGCCAACCATAGGCGGTGAACCTTCTCTTAAGCCTCCTGGTCTCTTAATCCCGTGCCCCCTTCTCTTAACCCGGAGCCCAGGTTTAACTTTTCTACTTCCTGGAGCCCGCTGTCACAGTCTCATGGACCGTCTTGGTTTGTTTACTTTTAAAGCTTCTGACTCTTAAAGCTCCAACGGTCATAAATGAAACTGGCAGCGGGACACGTTTCCACACCTTCTCCGTTGCTTTTGTAACCCTCATCATTTTACAAGACTTTTGTCCTACCCTTCCGGATGACACTAGCCACCCAAAGAATTGTGACCTAAGTAATCCCCCTAGAGCAAGGTTTGCTGAAAGGTGGAGGAGCCCAGGGCGTGCACAGAGGTGTGTGCCAAATTGTGCAACTGACCAAAATGTAAATTTACAGTTCGAGGCTGTCTTACAGTTTGAAGATTGTTTGGGTTGAGACTTATAATCACATAATGGAATAGGAAAGAATAAGCTTAATGTTCAGACACCTGTGTTTAGAAAGCCTGCAGGATAGAGGAGAATAAAGGGTTAGACCCAGAATCCAGGAAACGCCAGCACAAAGCCTGAATGTACTGAGATAAACTGGACCCAGTCATTGTCCTACCATGCAGCTGACAGATCTCTCTTTACTTCTGGGTTCTCCTTTGGAAATGGTTACTTAGCAACTTAGAAATGCCTGTTACATAATAGAAGCCCTCTTCTGTCTACATGATACATGATATTACTGTTGGGAGCCTCCAAGACATTGGACGAGCTATTTAAAAGCTTGAGATGGAGCGAGATGAAGACCCTGAAAATGGAGGTTTCTGTTTATCCAAGAGATCTATGGGTTACATTCTATGGTTCCCCATGTTGCACAGTCCTGTACCATACATCCAAATGGATGCTCCACAATTATTGGCCAAAGTCATGGATGTTTTTCTTTGTTTCCTCTAGGTACAAACTATCAGTGAACAAGACATTACAAAACAAATGGGTGATTGTTTATGCTAATGAACAGGTACAAACTTCAAGCCACATACCCAAGACCAATGGGTTTCTTCCTCCTCACCCCGTCCTCACCAGCCACCACCCACTGAGGTGTCCTATATAGTCTGAGGCCTGGATCTGGTCACACTGCTGCGTTAACATGGCAAAGATAGTCAGCCAACCACCAAAGGTTTAGGCTCTCCTTCCATGGCAGCCAAGCCTCCTTAAAATGGTCTTCCCAGCCTTAGCTATTCTGGCAACTCTGCCTTTATTCGATCAGCTCAGAAACCTTGGAATCGTTTTGTTTGTTTGTTTGTTTGTTTTGTGGTACGCAGGCCTCTCACTGCTGTGGCCTCTCCCGTTGCGGAGCACAGGCTCCGGACGGGCAGGCTCGGCGGCCACGGCTCACGGGCCCAGTCGCTCTGTGGCATGTGGGATCTTCCCAGACCGGGACACGAACCCGTGTCCCCAGCATCGGCAGGCGGACTCTCAACCACTGCGCCACCAGGGAAGCCCTTGGAATCGTTTTTGACTCCTCTCTCACACCCCACATTCAGTCAGTCAGCAAATCCTGTCAGCTCTACCTTCAAAGTATAAACAACATCCTACCACCCTGGTCCATGCCTCCATCATCTCTCTCCTGGGTCGTAACAGACTCCTCACTGATCTCCCGACTTCCACCTTTGCACCTTTATGATCTATTCTCAACCAAGAAGCCAGACATTCGCTGTTAAAATAGAAGTTAGATCAAGTCTCTGCTCAAAACACTGCAACGACTTCCCATCTCAGAATGAATTCTGAAGTCACTTCCATGGCCGATATGGCCCTATTTAATGTGCCCCCTGAGTCAACGTATTGTAGTACATCTGTGCAGGTACGCATGTGTGAGTGGCACTTACACATTAGCGAGCAGTGAGCAGTACACAGCTGCACCACTGTTCTCAGAGTCCCCCACTGCCCCTCTGACTTCATCTCCTGCCACTGACTTGACCCTCTTCATTCCAACCACCTTGGCCTCCTTGCTCGCCCTCATATATGCCAAGCCTGCTCCCTGTTGAGGGCACTTAACTTACTGTTCCCTCTGCCTGGCGTGTTCTTCCCATGTGTATCTGCAAGGCTCAGTCCCTCTCTTGCTTCAGATCTCTGTTCTGATGTCACCTTGTCACGAGGCCTTCCCTGGCGATGCTATATAAAATACTGTCAGCCCCATTTGCTATCTCCCTACTCTATTTTTCTTTTTTCCTTAAATAAATCTATTTATTTATGTTTGGCTGCGTTGTGTCTTCACTGCTGCACGCGGCTTTCTCTAGTTGCAGCGAGTTGCGGAGCATGGGCTCTAGGCACGTGGGCTTCAGTAGTTGTGCCTCGCGGGCTCTAGAGCACAGGCTCAATAGTTGCGGCACACGGGCTTAGTTGCTTCTCGTCATGTGGGATCTTCCCGGACCAGAGCTCAAACCCATGTTCCCTGCATTGGCAGGCAGATTCTTAACCACTGAGCCCCCAGGGAAGTCTCTCTATTTATTTTTCTTAGATTTTTTTTAATCATAGCATGTTATACATTTATTTGCTTATTTATTTGTCCTGTCTCCTCCCAGTAGAATATAGGTTCCATGATGGCAGAGAATTTGTGTGTTTTCATCACTGCTTTATTCCACTCTAAAAAAGAGTTCTTGGCACTATCATGTGCCTATTAATAAATATATGTTGAGTGAGTGGGGGGAAAAAATCACCTAGTGCAACATCTTTATGGAGTCTCAGGACCTCTGTGAAGCTTGCTCCCTCCAAGAGTAACCATATTTCAATTGGGATGCATGTTCACTCTAATCTCAGATCCCCAAACTTTCTTCATGTTCTATCATTATCTTCTCTCTGAAGCTAATCGTGGGACAGAGACCTCCCCATTTACACCTAATCCTAATTCTAACTCACTCTACACTACCTGTCAATAAGTACCATTAACCCACTGTGATTTAGCTAAATCCCCCATGAGAGGAGAATGAAGGAAAAGGGAGAATTTGAGACTAAAGCTGCAATGACTGAGAAAACCTGAAGTTACTGAATTTATCCAGAACTGGCCAGGTTAAGTTTGCCATCAGTAGAGATGGGCACTTAAAACAGATTAAATTATCAAAAAATAGTTTGGCCTCACACCATGTACAAAAATTAACTCAAAATGGACCGAAGACCTAAATATAAAACTTTTATAAGAAAACGTAGAGGTAAGTGTTCATAATATTGAATTTAGCAATGGTCTCTTAAATATAACACCAAAGCCATAAGCAACAAAAAAAAAGATAGATAAATTTGACTTCACCAAAGTTAGAAACTTTTGTGCTTCAAAGGACACTATAAAAAAAGTGAAAATACAATATACAGAATGGGAGGGAATATTTGCAAATCATGTATCTGATAAGTAACTTGTATCTAGAATATTTTTGAAAAACTCTTACAACTCAACAATAAGAAGACAAATAACTTTTTAAATGAGTAAAGGATGTGAATAGTCATTTCTCCAAAGAAGATATACAAATGGCCAATAAGCATGCAAAAAGATGCTCAACATCATTAATCATCAAGGAAACACAAATTAATACAACAATGAGATTTCATTTCACCTCCACTGGGATGGCTACAATAAAAATGACAGATAATAACAAGTGCTGACAAAGATATGGGAAAACTGGAACCCTCTACTGCTGGTAGAAATGTAAAATTGTACAACACTTTCAAAAAGAGTTTGGCAGTCCCTGAACAAGGTGAATGTAGACTCGCCATTTGATCCAGCAATTCCATCTCTTGTATATATCCAAGAGAAATGAAAACATATGTATACAGGAAAACTTGTACAAAAATGTTCATAGTAGCTTTATTCATAGTAGCCAATGTCTATCAACTGATGAATGGATAAATACATAGTGGAATATTACTTGGTCATAAAAAGGAATGAACTATTGATTCATGCTGCAGCATAGATGAACCTTGAAATCATTATACTAAGTAAAAGAAACCCGTCACAAAAGATCACATATTATATGATTCCATTCCTATAAAATGTCCAGAATAGGCAAATCCATGTAGATAAAAAGTCAGTTAGTGGTTACCTAGGGCCTGTAGTGGTTAAGTAAAGGACACAGGGTTTCTTTTTGGGGTGATGAGAAAGTATTCTTCAAACTTACACCTCTGTTCAGCATATATTTCCCTTTAACTTGACCTATGTGTTCTTGGTTCCACCTGACACCTACTTCAAGCAAGGGTAACCTCATACCTAGCTGCCGAGAAGGGGGAAAGTGTGCTAGGGTACAACTGAAAAGAATTCAGGGACTTCCCTGGTGGTCCAGTGGTTAAGACTTCACCTTTTAATGCAGGGGATGCAGGTTCAATCCCTGGTCAGGGAACTAAGATCCCACATGTCTCTCGGCCAAAAATCCAAAACATAAAACAGAAGCAATATTGTAACAAGTTCAATAAAGACTTTAAAAATGGTCCCCCCCCCCAAAAAAGAGAGACTTTAAAAAATAAATAAATAAAAATTTTTTAAAATAAAAAGAATTCAGTGAAGCTGTAGGTGGGGTAAAACACATTACTTAATTCCTCACTAGTCGTCTGACTACACAAACTCAAAAATGTCCCATCTTCCAATCAAAATCAGTTTTGTCATCATATGGCATCAGCAACCTCTTAAGAATCCAGGCACAAAGTCTTAGAGTCACTCTTTATTCTTTCCTCTACCTTTCTTTTATCTCAAGAATGTCTTCCCTTTACCTTCTCCACTATCCTTGCTCTGTTCTATACCGTTGCCTACTCACTGGTCTCCACCCTTCCAGTCTCCCCCACTCACCATCCTCAAAGCAAGCCAGAACCGTCTCCTTACAAAGTTGATCTGATCAAAACTGTTCAGACTTAAAATGACACCCCTCTGTCTGCAGAAGAAAGTTCAAAGTCTTTAACCTGCTAGCGTGAACATTAGATATTGTGAACATCAGTCCATCTAAGTGGATTTCCACCACCATGTCCTAGCATTCCACACTGACCATGACCTGGTCTCTTCCTTTGATATCCTTAGTTTCTACTCTTCCACTCCTCATATCCTCGTGGAAAGCCAGACTTCCCACATACAATCTGACGACTTTAGTCTCCATGCTTTTGAGTGTGATGGTCCCTCTGCCAGAAATTCCCCTTCCTCCTTTCCTTCTCCTGCTTCTACATGCCCAAGCTCCATTTCCCCAGCGAAGCTTCCCAGATACTGCCAGGGCCAAGTTCCCCTTCCTACTGAATCCCCATCTCCATATTCATGATGGAGAGTTCTGTGGATTTGGTCCCTAGCAAATATACCTTAGTCAATTATACAGCCTGCTGTGAAATTTTGAACTGAAAAAAAATGCTGTGACTTGCCTCTAGGTTCAGGCTGGAAGAAGAGTAGATGATGATATAGGGAAGAATGTAGAAGGACAATCTCATAGTCATCCTCAACTGCTGTTGTGAGGTAGATCCCAGAGCGCCGCCCACCTTTCCCCCATGTCTAACAGCCTGAATGGGGTTAACTCCACCCCACAACTCCGAGCACGGGTCCTCACTGGTCTAAACCAGGGCTTCTCAAACTTTAGTGTTAAGAACCATCTTAAAACACAGCTCCCTGGGCCCCGTCCCATGAGATTTTTGACTTAGCAGGTCTAGAGTGGGGCTTACTAGCATTTCTGAAGGGGGTGGTTTTGTGTGGGCAAGGGTGGGGGGAGTCGGGGGTGAAACAGACCTTGGTTAGTGGGAATGCTTTGCTGAGAAAATGACTTTTCACTTTTATTTCGAAATAATCTCAAACTTACAAAAAAGTTACAAAAGAGTAACTTTTTACAAAGAGTACATCACTTTGACCCCAATTCATCAGTTTTTATAATTTGCTATGTTCGTTTCATCATTGTCTTTATCTACAAACACA
This sequence comes from Lipotes vexillifer, assembly GCF_000442215.2. Lineage (NCBI taxonomy): Eukaryota > Metazoa > Chordata > Mammalia > Artiodactyla > Lipotidae > Lipotes > Lipotes vexillifer. Next base: position 3,303,776 of record NW_006770652.1, read on the forward strand.
CACATACACACATACAATTTATGTTTAGAACTATCTGACTATAGGTTGAATAATCATGCCCCTTTACCTAATACTTCGTGTATTCCTAAGAACAAAGATATTCTCTTCTATATCCATAGTACAGCTATCCAGCTCAGAAAATTTAACATTGATCTAAAACTTTAATCTACTGTCCATATTCCAATGTTGTCAATCGTCCAAATAGTATCCTTTATAGCATTTTTTTCCTCCAGGACAGAATCCCATCCAGGATCACATATGGCATTTAGTTGTCATATCTCTTCAGTCTCTTTTGATCCGTACCAATTCCTCAGCCATCCTTTGTCTTTAATGAAATTGATGTTTTTGAAGAATCGAGCCATTTACTTATAGGATAGTCCTCAATTTGGGTTTGTCTTGCATTTCTTCATAATTAGATTAGGTTAAGCATTTCCAGCTAGAATAATACACAAGTGATGAGCTGTATTTCCCCAGCTAACCTTGACTTCAGGCACACAGTGTCCATCTGCCCCCTCATTTATGACATTAGTTTTGATCACTGTCAAAGTGTTGTCTAGTGGAAAAGAGTTTAGCAGTAATCCCAAACCAGCTGTCTTTTCAATGTTTGTTCCACAAGAAACGCTCTCTTAGCTTGAGAAAACTCCGGAAATGTAGGCCCGTCTCAAAGCAGCAGCAAGTCTGATTTTCCTGCCAAAAATGGTGTCCAACCCATCTCCTGACCTTTGACCTCTCTGTTTCCAAAGCTGGAGTTTGACATCAGTCTACCGTGTTTCCCTACCTGCCAAGCTCCCCCAGCGGTACCTTCGAAGTTCTTCCCACTAAACTAGATATGAGAGCCAATCATCCCTTCCACACCCTCTCCCCTAACACACGCACACGCACGCACACACACACACGCACACACACACACACGGGTCTTGCCCATGCACTGGGGGTGTGGTAAGACTCACAACACAGCAGCAGCTCACTCCAAAGCACTTCAAAACCATCTCTCATCTCCAACAGCCCAACTCAAATGTTTCCCTTCATGATTTGCATCTATTCAAGGCCTCCACTGAAACAATCTAACATCCTGTTAAAATATTCTTCGGATCTATCTGATAGTCACAAATCTTAGAGCTATTTACACTATCTGCTCTTAAATTACTCGAATATTTCAATTCTTGCTTACTTCAGTTTGCAACGATTCTTCCCCAAATATAATTTCATGTTCTCAGCTAGATATCAGGACAGTATTCATCAATCATAACTATACCAGAATACTTAATACAAGCATCACATAGACCTGGTTTAAATTACTAACTCACTAATTTACCCTCTGCCAATCTTTATGCAAATATTCAACCTCTGATGCCTCATTTTCCTTATTTGTAAAATGAGGACAATAGTACCTACCTCCTAAGGGCCTTGTGAGATTTAAATTAGAAAACACACTTGAAGGGTTTGGCACGGTACCTGGCACAAAGTAAGTGCTCAATCATGTTAGCTATTTTTATGATTGTCATTATTTGACAGAAAAGCAATATTAAAGGTCATAAGAAAACCAAGCATCAGAGATGCTGTGACCTGTGCAAGAAGACACATCAGTGACTGAGCCAGCACCAGACCTGTCTCCAGAGTCTGAGTCGTAGCTCCTTCATTTACACTTCAGTCCCTTCAGTAAACAGTCGTAAATGCCTGATAACCTCTTTCAGGGATATTGGACTTTTTTAAATTTCTGTAAAAGAAAGAAATTTAATTTTTAACAGGGAAATTTCAGGCCTAATAAAGAAAAGAAAACAAGTTTTGAGACAAAAGAAACAAAAGTGGCTAAATTCCCAACATGGTGCTGTAAAACCACCACAAAGTGTCCCGTGGGAACTCTGCCTTCCACAAGCTGACAGTTTTTATCTCTTCACAGAAGGAGGCAGATAAAACCCACGGAGAAAACTGCCATCTAGCACCAGAGAAAGCTATCATGCTTGCGGTCCCTGGCATGATAACAGGGAAGACGTAATGCAGAACTTTGACACTGCTTCACCTCTTACAGACTTCCGGTACTATAAAAAGTGCAGCTGGGGCAGTTAAGGTCCTACAATGCAAACCAAGAGCAATTTCTCAACTTATAATTCCATTTCCCAGATCCCCGGGGATTTCTGGGTTGCTTTTAAAGGCTTACTTCAGGAATTTTAACCTTGTCTTAATGAATGGAAACAGGCTACTAAGGCCAAACTCGTCAACTGGTAAATGCCAATGAGAATGAAAGATCTGGATCTGAGAACAAGTTTGGTAGAGGGGTAAGAGATGGAGGAAAGTATACTAATAACATATATCTGAGTCTCTGTGCTGAGCACTTTTCGTATATTGATATTATTTGAGAACCTCCAGGAGGTAATTGATATTATTAATCCCATTTAACAGCTGAAGAAACTTGAGTCTTAGAGAGGTTAAGGAACCTACCCAAGGTCACCCAAGTAGTAAGATACATGGGAGAAAAGAAAAAATAGCAACATAACTCAGAAAAGGGCAAAAACAGGGAGAATAAACCCAACGAGAACTTCCTGAAGTCTTTTATCTGACCTCTTGACCCTTCCCCAAATTTGCCTTGGTTTCCTCTCATTTGTGTACATGGTAGGAATTGTTGTACAGTTGTCTCTCAGTATCTGTGGGAGATTGGTTCCCAGAGCCGCCTTGGATGCCAAAATCCCCCGAGCATATAAAATGGTTGGTACAGTTGGCCCTCCCTATCCATGGGCTTTGCATCTGAGGATTCGACGATCACCCAGGCACTCACACGTCCATGTAAAGTTGTATCATGTTGGCATACCATGGTTGGCTGAAAATTTTAGTTTAGTTCTAGGATATCACATGATATCTTAGGGTGAAAATAAATTCAGGGGAATATGTGGTTATTCAATATAAAAACTCAAAAATGGAATTAATATTTAAAATTCTATGAGTAAGGGCTTTCTTAGCTTAGAAATACATATGCATTAATATAAAAACATAAAGCAAAATATCAAGTAGACTTGATTCCTATAGCTATAAATTTTTATGTCAAAATTCTAATAAACAGAACTTAAAAGAAAACAACCAAATGGGTAAACTACGTGCAACAAATGTTATAGACAAAGGGTTGGGTGTAAGCAAGAAATAGAAGTAATATAATAGTGAAATATCATTTTGCATATATCAGACTAGCAAAAAAAATTTTTTTATTATAATAACCAATGCTGAGGGTGAAACAGCCAATCTCATATCTGTACAACCATTTTAAACAACAATATGGATCTATGGAGTATATCCTAAGGAAAAATCCTATATATGAAAAATACTCAAAATTATGTTTGTCATAGTATTAATAATAATAATAAACACTGGAAACAAAGCAAATATTGAACAATAGCAAATTAATGATGTAGAAAGGAGCAGCTAACATGATATGTACCAATGATTCTTATTAAGACTATGTAATAATACATGAAAAGATTTATATCATGACTTAAAAGTAGGATAAAAGTCCTGTAATGAGTTTGGTCACTAAAATATCAGGGAAAAACAACATACTAGAAAAAAGAGATTTGTATGATAAAACTATGGCTAATTTTCTCTACTTTCCTAATGTTTTAGAGAGTTTATATTAATTTTAAATGACGAAAAACACAGCAATAAGTGACATTTGGTTTTAAACGGGAAAATTTCTAAAGAAGAAACTATGAGAAAGATTTTTCAAAGTCTCAGTTGACACAGTAGAGTGAAAACAGAGCAGGAGAAATTGGAACCAACAGATTCAGTCATGCAGAAGACATGCTTAGGAAACTGCCTTTTGATTCTGGTGTTCTAATTAATCTTTTCTTATTAATGCATATTTTTAAGAAGTATTTATCACAGTCTTTACAGTGAAATTACAAGCAGAGGACATACAGCTTCACAGCATTTCAGTAATTCAGTTTAGGCTGGCCCAGTGTCTCCTGGCATCTTTCAGAACATCTCAGTAGACAAAGATGCTAAGTGGAAATTCAAGAAGCCTGTAGAATTCGAATCCACCCTTCCTGGCAAAAAACAGATTTAAGACTGGAATGTAGTTCTCCATGACAACCTTATCAGTGTTTGGGGTCTGGTTATTTCTGGGTACCATGTTCCAGGAAAGTGTTGCAGCTAAACCTGTTACCATTTTTGCCTTAGCTCTGGGCTTCAGGCTAAGCAAGGATTTGGCCATGCTCGCCATTACAATCTCTGCTTATCAAACTGGAGCAGGCTTGATATTGAATAAGCCTTGCAATAAATGACATAAAAATATTGATAGAGAGATAAAATTCTAAACTCTTTTCAGTAAGAGATTTTGATGGATATTCAAATACATGGGCCAAAACTCAGCTCCCCAAAACTCTCCCAAATCAGATTGCATCTACTCTTAAGAATGCCTAAAGGCTCTTGTATAAATTGAATCCAGTATTTTTCCTATTGAAGTAGGTTTACACTAGAAAAAAAATTTCCTTCAAATACTGCAACCATCACAGCTGCTTCACACGGACTTTCATTTCCCTGAATGGATGGACACCTGCCTCAGACGTCATTTCCTACCCATGTTTGTGTGGGACTAAGATAACACAATACCAGGTTTTGAATACGTGCACACTTCCTTAGTCTGTCTTTTCATAGCAGAATTTCTGAGAGAAGGTGTAAATAACAGTGGGTGGAACTAGAGGATGGGCAGGGAATGTGGTAGAACCTTTAAGAAAACTTGCTAGCAGCATCTGTTCAGTTTGCTTCTGATGAACATGCAATTTCTTCATTCCCACAGCATTTGAAATACTCTCCCCTAGAGTCATTCCATAATGGTCCATGTCTCTGATATTAAGATTTCTTAACATACGCCATCTCCCCCAACACGGGCATACACAACACCATGTAAAGTTGCACGATATTGGTTTTTTGGCAGCTACATTACAAATCTACATTAACTTTACTTTGCATCCTTAGAGTTTAAAAATCATTTGTTTCCAAAACAGAAATAGAGTCACAGATGTAGAAAACAAACTTATTGTTACCAGGGGGGACGGGGGGAGGGATAAATTGGGAGATTGGGATTGACATACACACACTACTCTATATAAAATAGATAACTAATAAGGACCTACTGTATAGCACAGGGAACTCTACTCAATACTCTGTAATGACCTATACGGGAAAAGAATCTAAAAAAGAGTGGTTATATGTACATGTATAATGGAATCACTTTGCTGTACAGCAGAAATTAACACAACATTGTAAATCAGCTATACCCCAATAATATAAATTTTTTTAAAAAAGGAAAAGAAATCATTTTTTTTTTTTAGTCATTAGTATTTTCTTCCAGCTTAATATTTGTCTAACTTCTTTGTCACAGATTTTCTTACTGTCAGCGGATTCTTGGACCAAAAGACAGGGATATGGAGAAAGAGGAGAGAGAGTGCTCATTCTGTCTGCTCTCACCACTGCTGCAACACAGCCCACCAAGCCACATGGCGTCATACATCAGGCACTATTCATGTTTATTCCTGATACAGCTTTTGACCTTTCCCAAGAGTCCTGTTAAAGTTTGCGTCAGGTTAGATGCTTTCAGGTTGCTCCACTTCTGTATATCCATCCACTCCTTCCACTAACTTGGTGGAAGTCGCAGCTTTCTTTTTTTTCCCAAACTGAGTCTCCCTGTGTTATTCCCCTCCATGGCCAGGTCAATTTGCACACAGGCTTTGGAAACATAAAACTGTGTGTCATTCACCTATGTTCTTATAAAGCAAATAGACATAAACATTTTAAATGCTTTAAATGTAACAGTTTATTCAAAGTTAATGGGACATACTGGCAGTCATTTTACTCATTCAGCAAATATTCATGGAGCACCTACTGTGTGCCAGTACCTATGCTACGGGGTAGTTATACAAGAGTGATAAGAAATTGTTTCTGCCCTCAAGGAGTCTGATCTAAATATCCTTTAGAAAATGCCAACTTATTTTCGTAAGTCATGTAAAATTGGATAGGCATTAAAGAAAAAAATTGATATTAAATATTTTATGAATTATACAGTCCAGTTCCATCTTGCTTGAAGATTGAGTTCTAAAATCAGAATTAATTTGAAAATTGAATAAAGTGAAAAAAAATTACCCTTTAAGCATCTGAATCTCTTCAAGAACTGTCATGAGCTCACACTCCCAAAGGTCCGATGCTGCTGAAACAGAGGAGAACAATTCCCCTCTCCTGCTATCCCCAGGAGCTACACAAAGCGAGAGGCAGCAAAATCTCCCCCACCACTAAAATTGTTATTTTCCTCTTTTTTTTCTGAACAAAATATTAAAGTCTAAATTAAGTTTGGCTATATTTCAACATCATAATAAGGATTAAACTCCTGAATATGAAGTGTACGGTATGGGGGAATACCTTCAATAACTATGTAATATCTTTGTATGGTGACATATGGTAACTAGACTCATCATGGCAATCAGTTTGAAGTGTATAGAAATGTAGAATCACTATGTTGTATAACAGAAACTAACATAGTTTTGTAAGTCAATTATATTTCAAAAACGAACACATTCATAGATATAGAGATCAGAGTCATGGCTACCAGAGGTGGGAGTGAGGTGTAGGGGGACTGGATGAAGGTAAACTTCCAGTTATGGGATAAATAAGTACCAGGGATGTAAAGTACAACATGATAAATATAATTAACACTGATGTATGTTATATCTAAAAGTTGTTAAGAGAGTAATTTCTGAGCATTCTCAACACAACCACCACCAATTATTTTTCTATTTCTTTAATTTTGTACCTATATGAGATGATAGATGTTCACTAAAGTTAGTGATAATCACTTCATGATGAAGGTAAATCAAATCATTATGCTGTACACCTGAAATGTGTACAGTACTGTATGCCAATTATATCTCAATAAAACTGGAAGAAAAAACAATTGAGCTCCTGAAATTTTTGGATGGACACTTTCCTCTGATAGGGATGTATTGTTGTGTATGTTATTAAGAAAGCATCTGGTGGGGAATGAGAATTTAGAAAACTGGTGCTCTGACGGGAAAAAAAAATGAAACCGTATACTGTCACCCATGAACAATAAGTATATAATGACACATGTCCTTCAAAGAATACATATAAAAAAATTCCAAAATTTTATATTTATAAGATAATTATTATAAAGAGACCCTCAAGGATAAAAAAAAAGGCAGTTTTGAGTGGTTTGTGTGATAAATGATGTGAAATATTTTCACATTAAAATATATTAAAATATTAGCTCAATAAAGTTCATCCTCTGTGTGCATAGTATTTTCTTTTTTTTTCTGTTCCGTTAATTTTTAAAAATTTTTACTGGAGTATAGTTGATTTACAATGTTGTGTTAGGTTCAGGTGTACAGCAAAGTAAATCAGTTACACATATACATATATCCACTCCTTTTTTAAGATTCTTTTCCCCTATAGGCCATTACAGAGTATTGAGTAGAGTTCCCTGTGCTATATAACCTATCCTTGCTGGTTATCTATTTTATATATAGTAGTGTGTATATGTCAGTCCCAATCTCCCAATTTATCCCTCCCCCCTCATCCCCTGGCAAGCATGTTTGTTTTCTACATCAGTGACTCTACTTCTGTTTTGTAAATAAGTTCATTTGTATCATTTATTTTAGATTCCACATATAAGTGATATCATATGATATTTGTCTTTCTGTGTCTGACTTACTTCACTCAGTATGACTATCTCTAGGTCCATCCAAGTTGCTGCAAATGGCATTATTTTGTTCTTTTTTATGGCTGAGCAATATTCCATTGTATATATGTACCACTTCTTTACCCATTCCTCTGTTGATGGACAGTTAGGTTGCTTCCACATACTAGCTATTTGTAAATAGCGCTGCAATGAGCATTGGGGTGCATGTATCTTTTCAGATTATGGTTTTCCCAGTGTATATGCCTAGGAGTGAGATTGCTGGGTCATATGGTAGTTCTATTATTAGTTTTTTAAGGTACCTCCATACTGTTCTCCATAGTGGCTGTATCAGTTTCATTCCCACCAACAGCACAAGAGGGTTCCCTTTTCTCCATACCCTCTCCAGCATTTATTGTTTACAGATTTTTTGATGATGGCCATTCTGATCGGTGTGAGGTGATACCTCATTGTAGTTTTGATTTGCATTCCTCTAATAATTAGTGATGTTGAGCATCTTTTCAAGTGCTTTTTGGCCATCTGTATGTCTTCTTTGGAGAAATGTCTATTTAGGTCTTCCACCCATTTTTGGATTGGGTGGTTTGTTTTTTTGATGTTGAGCTTCATGAGTTGTTTGTATATTTTAGAGATTAATCCCTTGTCAGTTGCTTCATTTACAAATATTTTCTCCCATTCTGAGGGTTGTCTTTTTGTCTTGTGTATGTTTCCTTTGCTGTGCAAAAGCTTTGAAGTTTCATTAGGTCCCATTTGTTTATTTTTGTTTTTATTTCCATTACTCTAGGAAGTGGATCAAAAAAGATCTTGCTGTGATTTATGTCAAAGAGTGTTCTATGTTTTCCTCTAAGAGTTTTATAGTGTCTGGACTTACATTTAGGTCTTTAATCCATTTTGAGTTTATTTTTGTGTATGGTGTTAGAGAGTGTTCTAATTTCATTCTTTTACATGCAGCTGTCCCATAGTATTTTCTACTTATAAAAATCAAACACATTCTATTATTTGTTTCCATAGTTTATCCCAAATTGAAATATTCATAATGTTTTCTGTCTGTATGTGTGAATTTCTTATAATCAAGTATTATTTTGGTAGTGTATATTTAACAGCATAATGACACTTACAAATGTGTTTTATCAATTTGAAAGAAGTCAAAACTAGGAATTTTTTTAAGTTACACAAAATATATGGAAAGAGAAGGAAAGGAAAGCAAAGGGAATGGAAGGAAAAGGAATGGAGAGGGTCGAAGGGCAGAGGAGGGGCGGAGAAGCAAAGGAACAGTAAAGATAAATATCCCCCTACCCCTGCAATGCGATGCAGAACAAGGTAGACAGGCTGGGCCAGTAAGAACCAGCCTTCCTAGGATCAGCTTACTTATTAGGATGCATCTATTCTCTGTTTGGATTTTAGAATGTCAGTGCCACAGATGCTTTCACTGAATGTTTTTCAAAGAATAAAATGGGGCTTCGCTGGTGGCGCAGTGGTTGGGAGTCCGCCTGCCGATGCAGGGGACATGGGTTCGTGCCCCGGTCCGGGAAGATCCCACATGCCACGGAGTGGCTGGGCTCGTGAGTCATGGCCGCTGAGCCTGCACGTCTGGAGCCTGTGCTCCGCAACGGGAGAGGCCACAACAGTGAGAGGCCCGCGTACAGCAAAAAAAAAAAAAAAAATGATGCATTTTGACTGAAAATAATTGCCTCCCATGTGTAATAATTAAACGGCTAAACTCTTAACAATACTGAGAATTTCTGATTTTGCTCTCAAGCTTTTTATTTCTTCTAGGATATAGCTTGTTCCCAAACAACTAATTTTTTAAAAAAATTTGCATATTAATTTTGGTCAAAACTATAATATATTTTGGATTCATGTCACATTTGCAAAAACTGCAGTTGAGGGCACATAGCTGACTGCACTTAGGCCTTTTTTAAGTTCGTATGTATTAATGTGGAAAATAAAGACATGTATGCAAAGCCAAAGCAAAGCAGGAAATTGTGGTAATCACAAATCAACAAATATCACATACCATCAGCTACCTATTATTCATTGGCAATTTTCAATGAATCTGGGCCAGCACCTCTCTGAAGGTCAGGAAGGAAAATCCTCCACATCACAATCCCTCCTCAATAACATGGTCTGCTTATAAAATAGATTTAACTGTCTAAACATTAATATTTAATATGAATCCTCTCAACAGAATTCTCTTGGCCTAACCATTTGTACAAGGACTGCTTAAAACAACTTTATCACTTAACATATATTTTAACAGTTTTAACAATTTTCAGAATTACTTCTGTATCTAGTTGAGCTATACTCAAATAGACACAGTGAATGAAAGGAGAAAATTTTTAAAAATTATGTCTGAAAATAGGGAAAGTATTTGTAAATGTGAAAAAACTGTGATGTATATTAATAGATTACAAGAACTTGTTTCTTTGGTAACATTTTCGGGAAAATAAGTTGCATTTTCTCTTTTTTTATCAGTCCTTCAATTTGTAACGAAAAGTACCAAAATAGCTTCCAGGCACATACTTCGTTTGCCCACTTTTAGATTTTTCATCTTTATTCTGAGTTAGAGAAATTCTCAAATTGGATTTATTAGCAGAAAATGCATCTATTCTCCATGTGGTACAATCCCAAAGACTGTATTATTAAATTTTATGTAATCTGAAGAAAATTACAATATAAATTTGTGGAAATTGTGTAAGGATTCAATCTATATGCCTGGCATATATTTAACAAGTCACCATTAACCTTAAAATGAAAGTCCTCTTATTTCACTGTAACACTTGCATATTCCAGAAGAATAGGAAATTCCTTATTCATCAGTTTTTCAACATAATTCATACTCCAAGATGGATTATAGGAACAGAGGGTGTGCCTGAGAGAAGTGAAAGGAATCAATGACTGCGAACTTTATATCATTCAATCTGATCATGAGAAATGACTGAATCATCAATATTAATTAATCTTAATATCCCTAAGATAGCAGTAATAAGGTGACTATTTCCATGTATCTTTTTCAGTTAATATTTTTAAATTTCTTAAGATATTATAGGTGAAGGAGTTAAAACATTTATGGGTGTTTCTGATGATGTTTACTAACAATGCAAAATGAGGCAGAGACCTAAGGCAATACTCTAGATAATTCACACTATAATGAAATAGCCAAATAACTTGAGTTTAAGCTTAGGTGTCTGTTTTTGCTCTCTGTTTTGTTTTGAGCTCAGTTTTCCTATTGATTTTGCAAACAGAACACTCCCAGACTTGATAACATCTCCACACCTAGATGAATATCATCTTTTTCTCATTTTACAAGTGACAAAAGCTAGGGACTAAATAAATCAGGTGACTCATCCATAAATCAGGAATTAAATCATAACCTTCTCATTCTCATCTCATTATAGTATCATATTAGAATCTTTTTCTTTATTAATCCTAATAATAGAAACTATGCCTAATTTTAAAAATACTATACAAATAAATCATGCTTATAGTAGTAAAATAGAAAATAAGATTAACAATAGAAAAAGATAGTCCTAGTCAAACCATTTGGAAACTAGCGTTTCTCACTAAACAATAAATCATTATCATACTTCCATTAGGAGTAAATTTTTATTTGCCTTGTTTCTCAAATACTTATTTCAATTATAAAAAAAACTGAATTTACCTACAGTTTATCATACTAAGTGAAGTAAGTCAGAAAGAGAAAGACAAATACCATATGATGTCACTTATATGTGGAATCTAAAATATGGCACAAATGAACTTATCTACAAAACAGAAAGACTCACAGACAGAAAACAAACTCACGGTTACCAAAGGGGAAAGGGGGTTGGGAAGGGATAAATTAAGAGTTTGGGATTAACATACACAAACCACTATATATAAAATAGATAAATAACAAGGCCTTACTGTATAGCATAGGGAACTATATTCAATATCCTGTAGTAAGCCATAATGGAAAAGAATATGAAAAAGGATATATATATGTATAACTGAATCACTTTGCTACACACCAGAAACTGACAGAACATTTTAAATCAATTATACAATCAACAAAATTCAATACCCATTTATGATAAAAAACTCTGCAGAAAGTGGGCATAGAGGGAAACTACTCCAACATAATAAAGGCCATATATAACAAACCCACAGCAAACATTATTCTCAATGGTGAAAAACTGAAAGAATTTCCTCTAAGATCAGGAACAAGACAAGGGTGTCCACTCTCGCCACTATTATAAAACATGGTTTTGGAAGTCCTAGCCACAGCAATCAGAGGAGAAAAAGAAGTAAAAGGAATCCAAATCAGAAAAGAAGTAAAACTGTCACTGTTTGCAGATGACATGATACTGTACATAGAAAATGCTAAAGATGCCACTAGAAAATGACTAGAGCTAATCAATGAATTTAGTAAAGTTGCAGGATACAAAATTAATACACAGAAATCTCTTGCATTCCTATACACTAACAACAAAATATCAGAAACAGAAATTAAGGAAACAGTCCCATTTTCTACTGCAACAAAAAGAATAAAATACCTAGGAATAAACCGTATCAAAACCGTATCAGTGGGCTTACCTGGTGGCACAGTGGTTGGGAGTCCGCCTGCCTATGCAGGGGATGCGTGTTCGTGCCCCGGTCTAGGAAGATCCCACATGCGGCAGAGCGGCTAGGCCCCTGAGCCATGGCCGCTGGGCCTGCGCGTCCGGAGCCTGTGCTCCGCAACGGGAGAGGCCACAACAGTGAGAGGCCCGCGTACCGGAAAAAACAAAAAACAAAACAACAACAAAAAAAACCGTATCAGTGAGTGGCAAGTGAAAACAAGCTCAGGGCTCCCACTGATTCTGCATTATGGTGAGTTGTATAATTATTTCATTATATATTACAATGTAATAATAATAGAAATAAAGTGCACAATAAATGTAATGCGCTTGAATCATCCCCAAACCATCCACCTCCCCCCACCCCAGGGTCCGTGGAAAAATTGTCTTCCACGAAAAGGGGCCCTGGTGCCAAAAAGGTTGGGGACCGCTGATCTATAGACCCCTGAGTCATATTTCTCAATTCCTTGCAGATTTACCTCCTGGCTCACTATTACTGTTGCCAACACTTCAATCATAGCTCATAATACTTTCAGTATCTATATAAATGATCTTTCTCGCATCCTGGTCTCTAACTTAATCAACCCCAATTTTTCCTCTCTGCTTCAGCTGCTCACTCTATGAGCATGTCATCGATCCTATGGTTACCAATAATTACAAACCATAACATCAGTCTCAAGCAGCTTACTTTCTTACTACCATCTGCTTCCCGTCTTTCTAACTACAGTAACTCCAACATCTTTCAGCCTGCTGAAATCCCACTGATCCTCCACTATTACATGGGAAGCCCCTTCTCACAGACCCTATTTTCCTTCCTCACTCAGCTGGATTAGAGTCCATCGTCATCACCACGCACGACTATTTCAACTCTCTTTGTCCTCTCTCTCTTTGTATTATTCACCTAGACAACTCCTACTCTGGCTAAATCCGATATCCAGCTTGCTGCACACCTGCACCGCTAACTAATATTACTAGCGAAAAATGTAAACCTACACTCATCAGTCCCATTCTAATGAGGTCCCATTCTACTGGACCTCAAGGGGGTCTGGCAGTCATAACACATTCGCTTAATCCATTCCCTCTCCCACTCCTCTAGATGACTGCTCACACTTTCTCCTCCCTCCTCAAATGCCGCAGCTACTCCCCAGTTGTGACTCTCATCCTGCTGATAGCGTATTTCCTAGTTCACTGAGGAAATCAAAGCAAATGAAACAGAACTTCCACAAGCACCTGACAAGGCACGTCTGCCATTTCCTGCGCCCTCTACTCTGTTGTTATGAACTCACCCGGACTCCAGCTAATCCCCTTACAGAAAAACTCCTGTGCATAGTTGCTGTCTCCAATTTGTCTCCTCCCATTCTCTTTTGAACTTTTGGGCTTTGCCCCCATGAATCCACTGAAACTACTCTTGTCAACAACACCTGTGACCTCCATGATCCTAAATCAAAGGTCCTCTGTCTTCATCTTACTTGTCCTATCATCAGCATTTTACACAGTGGTTGACTCCCTCCTCTTTGATACATTTTCTTCAGTTGGCTTTGAGGATACCAACCACCTTCTCTTGGTTTTCCTTGTACTTCACTGACTACTTTCTCACTCTTCTTTGCTGGTGCCTCAGTGTATCCCCAGCGTTTAAACAAAGGCGCGCCCCAGTGCTTAGACATTGGACCTCTTCTCTTCTGAGTCTACCTTCACTCACAAGTTTACCACTCCAACTTTAATTCCAAAGTCTGTATCTAACTGCCTAGACATTTATACTTGTTTGTCTAATAGACAACTTTCAGTCCTACCAGTCAGCAGCATTTGAAACAAGACGGCTCTGTCTGCTGTGTGAAGAAAAGATTCAAGGACAGCAAGAAATGATGCAGGGACACTAGTGAGAAAGTTTAACGTAGTAGCCCAGGTAAAAAATAATATTGATGCAAACTCTAGTGGGGGTGGTAGAGATGAAGAGAAGTGGACTTATTTAAAATTATCTGAAAGTTTGAATCGAAAGATGTGAGGATGGATTGGACGGAGGTGGGGAGAAATCAAAAAATTTTTGTAAAAAGACACTATCTCCTCATGTCCACAGTCATCACAAACTGTCAGAAAAATGAACCAAATTGTCTTGTGGGAAGCTGTGTCATAAGGGTAGTAGAATGGTATTATCTTTCTAAGACCAGTCATTTCTTAACAATCTCTTTTTTTGTTCTTCTTGTTTTTTTTCTTCCAGTTTTATAGATATTATAATTGACATACAGCACTATATAAGTTTAAGGTGTACAGCATATTTGACTTACATATATCATGAAATGATGATTATGATAATTTTAGTGAACATTCGTTATCTCATATAGATACAAAATTAAAGAAAGAGAAAAAACTTTTTTCCTTGTGACAAGAACTCGTAGGATTTACTCTTAACAACTTTCATTTATAATGTACAGAAGTGTTACTTATCTTTGTCATGTTGTACATTACATCACTAGTACTTATTTAACCTGTACCTGGAAGTTTGTACCTTTTGACCACCTTTATCCAGTTTGCCCTCCCCCCAACACCTGCCTCTGGTAACCACAGATCTGATCTCTTTTTCCGTGAATTTGTTTTGTTTGTTTGTTTGCTTTTGTCTGTTTTTGAACTATAACTGACCAACAACACTATGTTAATTCCTGGTACACAACATAGCGATTCAATATTTCTATACATTTCAAAATGATCACCATGATAAGTCTAGTTACAGTATGTCACTATACAAAGATATTACATAGTTATTGACTATATTCCCACACTGTATAGTTCATACCTGTGACTGATTTATTTTCCAACTGGAACTCTGTACCTCTTAATCTCACTCACCTATTTCTTTCCTCTCCCAACTGCCTTCCCCTCTGGCAACCACCCATTTGTTCTTACTACCTATAGCTCAATTTCTGTTTTGTTGTTTGTTCATTTGTTTTGTCTTTAGGTTCCACATATACGTGAAATCATATAGTATTTGTCTTTCTCTATCTAACTTATTTCACTAAGCATTAATACCCTCTAGGTCCATCTACGTTGCTGCAAATGGCAATATTACATTCTTTTTATGGCTGAGTAATATTCCGTTGTCTATATATACCACTTCTTTATCCATTCATCTCTTAATGGCCCCTTATGTTGGTTCCATATCTTGGCTATTGAAAATAATACTGCAATGAACATAAGCATTCGTATATCTTTTCTGATTAGTGTTTGTTTTCTTCTGATATATACTCAGAAGTGGAATTGCTGGATGATATAGTAGTTCTATTTTGAGTTTTTTGAGGAATCTCCATACTGTTTTTTCTATAGTGGCTGCACCAATTTACATTCCCACCAATAGTGCACGAAGGTTTCCTTTTCTCCACACCCTTGTTATCTCTTGTTATTTGCATTTTTTTTTTTTTTTTTTTTTTTTTTTTTTGCGGTACGCGGACCTCTCACTGTTGTGGCCTCTCCCGTTGCAGAGCACAGGCTCCGGACACGCAGGCTCAGCAGCCATGGCTCACGGGCCTAGCCGCTCCGTGGCATGTGGGATCTTCCTGGACCGGGGCATGAACCCGTGTCCCCTGCATCGGCAGGCGGACTCTCAACCACTGCGCCACCAGGGAAGCCCTGCATTCTTTTTGATGACAGCCATTCTGACAGCTGTGAGGTGATATCTAATTGTGGTTTTGATTTGCATTTCCCTGATGATTAATGATGTTGAGCATCTTTTCATGTGCCCATTGGCCATCTGTATGTCTTCTTTGGAAAAATGTTTATCCAGGTCCTCTGCCCATTTTTTTAATACATCTGCCTCCAAACTTAAAAGTTTACTGTGTATGACAAGGAAAAAGGCAGTAAATGCTTGTGGATTGATTGTCTCAATGTCACCAGCTGAATTCAACCAAATTTTAGGTGGCTTAGCAGGAATTCTGAAATCATTTTATTTTTCTCTTTTTATGGAAACAAAAATAAGCCTCACTCTCCTTTATTGCTCATAAGTGGTCAGTTCTCTACCATGACATCCCCTGATTCTTCACAAACATAGAACTTAGGCTTTCTTTTACCTTCAACAAAAATTGCTTTTAGGGCTTCCTTGGTGGTGCAGTAGTTGAGAGTCCGCCCGCTGATGCAGGGGACGCGGGTTCGTGCCCCAGTCCGGGAGGATCCCACATGCCGCGAGGCGGCTGGGCCTGTGAGCCATGGCCGCTGAGCCTGCGCGTCCGGAGCCTGTGCTCTGCAACGGGAGAGCACAACAGTGAGAGGCCCGCGTACCATAAAAAAAAAAAAAAAAAAAATTGCTTTTAATTTTAAAAAAGAAGAAGGAACATTTCTTTCATTGAAACAGAAGGAAAGAGGAAGAAAATGGGTGCAGAAATAGGTATGTTCATAGTATTGTTCATGGGATAATCAGAGAGCATGACTCAATGCCTTTTTTTCTCAATGAAATGGGCTGAGGAGAGAGAAGAAGTGGGAGAAAGTGAGAAGTTTAAAATAGAGAGGAAAACATGTTAAATAATCAAAAAGAGAGGGGAACTTATTAGAAAAAGTCTTATTTGTAAGATGGAAAATGAATAGATTAATACAACTAACACTTGCTGTGAAAGGGTGTTAGGATACTGCTGGGTAGAAATAAATTTTGTATTTCTGTGTTCAGAAGAAAAGGGTCCATATAAAGTTTAAGCATTAAGGAAATCATATGCTGTGTAAATAAATAAATGTAAACTTTTATCTTAAAATGATAAGGTTTTAGGTTTATAACTGAAACAAATAGCTACCTATTTGCCTGTGATGAAAATAATACAGAAAAATAATCAGCAGGA
>NW_006770652.1:3320884-3339348 GCF_000442215.2 Lipotes vexillifer
TGAACTGTCACTTAAGCAAAACCATTTCCTTTCTTTGAAATCCAGCTGGAAATGTTCACAGGGCAAGAAGTTTGTTGCAAACTCAAGGTACAAACACTCATTACAGGACAAACAAAGGAAATTATTCCACCGTAAATCTGTCAGTCATCAAAACAGCCCATTCAGACCATTACAAAGGCTTTATTTGCTCACTGGCTCTTGTGCTCTGGCTATATTTCTCTCTCCTTTCCTCAAGAAGGGACAGATATTTAGTCATTGGAATCATGGAACTTGAAATATGGGAGGGGCATTGAAATTTATCTGGCTCGGTACTCTCCATATGTTTGCATTGCTTTTTATATAAATCACAGAGAGTCCATACATGAGAGTCTCCAGTGAAAGAAAACTGAATAGCTCTCAAGGGAACCCGCTCCAGATCAAACGGCTCTTCCTTCAATTGAACTGAAATGTTTCCCTGATGTGGCCAGCTCTTTCCTTAGTTTGTCCCATTAAAAATTTTCGTAACAACTCTAATGCATATTCCATATGCTATTGTCTCAAAGTGGGAAGATAGCTATGCTATACTCCCCAACCCTCTTTCTCCAGTAGACATCTCCAATTTCTTATTCTAGTTCCTCATTCTTATATCCTTTCACAATATGTCTTTGATTGTACCCCTATTTGACTGTATTTTGATATGTGGTATCGGGAGCCGAACTTAAGTTTCTACATATTCTCTGGTAAGGAAGAGTAGAGTAAAACTATAACCTCTTTCATTTGAAGTATTATATTATTTTTATAATTTGCTATATTATCAATGTATTTATTAAATATAATCAAAATAAACTTTTATTCAAAATATTAACGCCTCCAATGATCTCATAACTTTTGGCAATAACATCATTGCAAAAGGCTGAATAATGGTTCTCCAAGGATGTCCACATCCTAAACCCCGGAGCCTGTGAACGTGTTACCTTACATGGCAAAAAGGACTTTGCAGATACAATTAAGTTAAGGATCTTGAAAAGGGGAAATTATCCTGGATTACCTTGGTGGGCCCAATGTAATCACAATAAGGAGGCAGGAGGACCAGAGTCAGAGAAGG
The DNA here is from genome assembly GCF_000442215.2 of Lipotes vexillifer. NCBI lineage: Eukaryota > Metazoa > Chordata > Mammalia > Artiodactyla > Lipotidae > Lipotes > Lipotes vexillifer. The sequence continues at coordinate 3,321,969 of NW_006770652.1, forward strand.
AGATGTGACAACAGAAGTAGTGATCCGAGTGATGCGGGGCCACAGGCCAAGCTATGTGGGCAGCTTACAGAGGCTGGAAAAGGCATGAAACAAATTCTTCCCTAGAGCCGCCAGAAGAAATGCAGCATTGCTAAACCATTTTAGACTTCTGACCTCTACAACTGTAAGAGAATAAATTTGTGTCCCTTTAAGCCACTAAATTTGTGATAATTTTTATATAGCAGCAATAGAGAAGCTAATGTACTCATATTTAGCTTAGGCAGTATAGGTTTTGCTTATATAGTAACAAATCTCCATATCACATTTAGATGGTTGATTTTCTGGATGAAAGAACAGAACCTTAACAATCATCTACATCAATTTTATTCTGCTTGCTTCATCTCATCCCTTCAATTATCAAGAAATTACTAAAACCTAATTCTGATATCCAAGTTTTATGGAATCTACTGATGTTTTTATGAGCATTTCTTTCTGTATCATTAATCAAATCACTGATAAAATGTATAATAGCGGAGGACAAAGGGGAAAACCAAGAAAGATGTACCGCCCTCCAGATTCTGGAAACCATTGTTTAACAATGACCTGATACTTCATTCAACCTATATTTTTTCAATTGTATCCAAAAGAATATCATGAGACTTTCACAAAGGCCTTGAACTGGTCCACACTTCCCTGATAGTAATGTTATCAAAGGAGATGAAGTCAATCCAATGAACTTGCTCCTTGTGAATCTGTGCTGGTTTCTGGTGACCATAGCTTTCTTTTCTAGGTGCTCATAAGTCCCTACTTTACTAATATAATCTAGAATTTTGGAGCCATGATGCATTCATAGGCTTCAGTCTGATTAGTATAAATGCTTAATAAATTCTTTTACAATATTTAAGAAGTATCAGAATATCTGTACATGGCTTACCTTTAAAAATTATATTGACTAACTTTAACTCTCTTTCTTGCAGATTTTCTAAAATATTAGGATACCAATTATGACCTAGAAAATAACAATTATCAATATGGTGTCCAGGTAGTTCTTAATGACATTTTTATCCCCCTGAGAATGAAAGGAAACCAAGAAAAGAATTTAAAGAATAGTAGAAAAATATCTTAATGTTCTGTATTTTGTTTGATTTGTTTTAGAATAAAAGATTTAGAGACCTAGACTTTTATTAAATCAGTCCAAAATTCAATATTCAGAAGATCCTGTTTACATCACGAGTTTGGGATAGTAAAGTAACGACAGTAATAGATAACAACTATTGGTGTTTACTAAATACAGACATTATTGACTCAGTCCTTATAAAAACTCTAAGAGATAGATAGTATTATTATCCCTTTTTACAGATTAAGAAACTGAGGTTTCAGATAGTTTAGTAACTTGCTTCAGGTCACGTAACTAGTTGATTGTAGAACTAAGACCTGAAAACTACAAATCTGAAATTAGAAACTTATTTCTTAATCAATGTGCCCTGCTGCATTGTAAAATGGTGTTTTGACTGAATAAATGTTTCCTTTTACTTTTTATTTTGAAAAATTTCAAACATACAGAGGAGACATTCCATAGATTAACAGTTGTTAGAATTTTGTCACTTTCGGTTCAGCTTTTTTCATTTTTATTTTTAAACCAACATACAGTAAAACTAACCCATGTATCAAGTCATAAAATCACCACCACAATCAGGTTATAGAATTCTTTACTTACCTCCCCAAAATTCCCTCATGGTATCCCTTTGCAGTCAAATCCTCCCCCTGCCTGTAACTCCTGGCAACCACCAATTTGTTCTCTATCACTAAAAATTTGTCTTTTCAAGAATGTCATATAAATGCAATTATATAATATTAGCCTACTAAGACTAGCATCTTGTAACACAGCATAATTTCTTTTAGATTTATCCAGGTTGTTGCATGACTAGCATTCCAGTATACGAATGCAGTAATCTGTTTATCCATTTACTTGTTGAAGGACATTTGTGTTGTCTCCAGTTTGGGGCAATTATGAAATTATATTCTATTATGATATAATAATATTAATTAATATTTTGTCAAATTTTATTTATTTAATGATCAATTTAATTATTATGATATAAACATTCATGTACAGGTTTTGTGTGAATGTTAGTTTTCATTTCTCTAGGGTATATGCCCATTAGAGGTATTGCTGTGTCATATAGTAACCATATGTTAAATTCTTACCAGCAATTTACAGTTCTAGTTGCTCCACATCTTTGATAGTACTTGCTACTATGAGCATCTTTTGTTTTAGCCATTCTAATACGTGTTTAGTGGTTTCTCATTGCAGTCTTAATTTTCACTTCCCTAATGACTAAAGATGTTGAGCATTTCTCATGTGCTTATTTGCCTTCCATACACCCTCTTAAGTGAAGTGTCTATTCAAGTCTTTTATCCTTTCGAGGTGGAGGGGCTATTTGTTTTCTCATTATTAATTTTGAAAGTTCTTTATCATTTTCTGGATAAAAGTCCTTTATCGAATATGTGATTTACAAAAATTTCCCTGTCTGTACTTTGTCTTTTCATTCTCTTCCTAATATCTTTCACAGAGCGAAAGTTTTACATTTTAATGAAGTCTAATTGACAAAGTTTTTCTTCTAAAGATTGTGCCTTTGGGGACTTCCCTGGTGGCACAGTGATTAAGAATCCCCTGCCAATGCAGGGGACACGGGTTTGATCCTTGGTCCGGGAAGATCCCACACGCTGCAAAGCAACTAAGCCCATGCGCCACAACTACTGAGCCCACTTGCCACAGCTACTGAAGTTCGCGTGCCTAGAGCCCGTGCTCCGCAACAAGAGAAGCCACTACAATGAGAAGCCTGTGCACAGCAACAAAGAGTAGCCCCCGCTCGCCGCAACTAGGGAAAGCCCACGTGCAGCAATGAAGACCCAATGCAGCCAAAAATATACAAATAAAATATAAATAAATTTATAAATAAAGATTGTGTCTTTGGGTTTTATATCTAGAAACTCTTTGTCTCCTTTCCTGTTCCTCATGCCTGAACTAGAGGCTTCTGGGGGCTCTCTCTGTCCACAGTCATGTCCACTTCCATGTTTCAGATGGTCTCGAATCCATGCTGCACAGTGTTAGAATTTTTTAAATATGTAAATTCACTGCCATTTTCACGTTACTTCAAATTCAGTTCTTATTGCCCAATCTGCCTGTCCTAGTTATTTTTCAGAGTCCTCAGATAGCTGCTCCATGCCTGTTTTTCAGGTTTTATAGCTGCACACAGTTGGAGAGACAGGGAGTAGCATGCTTAATCCATCTATCCTGGAACCAGAAACATGACACCAACTTTTTTTAACATCTAACTCTCAGTGGGTCCATGGACGTTTGTTCCCTCCTTCTCCTTCTTACCCATCCCCAGCAACTGGAGTTTTAGTTACAGAGGAGATTAGAGAAGTGGCAGCAGGACAATGGTAGCATCTGCTGCAGCTGCCCCTGGCTGAGGTATGGGGCTACTTTCCCACGTGCCTGTTCCCAGTCTTTTTTGTTGTTGTTAACATTTATTTTAAGATAAATTATAGACATCATGACAGATCACCCATAAACGCTTCAATATAAGCTTCTATAAAGGACATTTTTTTCTACACAACTGCAATACCATCATCACACCTAATAAAATTAACAATAATTCCCTAAGGCCTAGACCACATTCAAATTTTTCCAATTGTCCCCACTATGCAACTGACCAAATCTTAATATTTTAAAAGATTATAATAACACTGTAGAGCTAATCTTAGCTAGAATGTATTCAGAAAAGGCCATAATCTCCTTCATGTACAGTCAAACACAATTATAACCCCCAAATGTCAATCATTTTTTTAATTGAAGTATAGGTGATTTACAATATTATATTAGTTTCAGGTGAACAACACAGTGATTCAATATTTTTATAGTTTAAACTCCACTTAAAGTTATTACAAAAGAGTGGCTATATTTCCACCTGCTGTACAATATATCCTTGCTGCTTATTTACTTACTACTCTGCTTATTATACATAGTAGTTTTTATCTCTTAAACCCCACCCCTATATTGCCCCTCCCTCCTTCCCTTTCCCGTCTGTTAACCCCTAGTTCGTTCTCTATTTTTATGTCTGTTTCTGTTCTGTTATACTCATTCTTTTGTTTTATTTTAGATTCCACATATTAATGACATCATACAGTATTTGTCTTTCTCTCTCTCACTTATTTCACTAAGCATAATATACTCTGGGTCCATCCACATTGTTGCAAAGGGCAGGATTTTATTCTTTTTTTGGCTGAGTAATATTCCACTGCATATGCATATATATACCACATCTTCTTTATCCATTCATCTGTTGATGGACACTTAGGTTGCTTCTATACCTTGGCAATTGTAAATAATGCTGCTATGAACATTGGGGTGCATGTATCCTTTTGAATTAGTGTCTTCATTTTCTTTGGATATATTCTCAGGAGTGGAATTGATGGAGCATATGATAATTCTATTTTGAGTCTCTTGAGGAACTTCTATACTGATTTCCATAGTGACTGCACCAATTTTCATTCCCACCAACAGTGTACAAGCGTTTGCTTTTCTTCACATCCTAGCCAACATTTGTTATTTTTGTAGTTTTTGATGATAAACATTCTGACAGATGTGAGGTGATACCTCACTGTGGTTTTGATTTGCATTTCTCTGATGATTAGCAATGTTGAGCATCTTTTCATGTGTCTGTTGGCCATCTGTATGTCTTCTTTGGAAAAATTGTCTGTTCAGGTTTTCTGCCCATTTTTAAATTAGGTTGTTTGGTTTTTTGATATTGAGTTGTATGTGCTGTTTATAGATTTTGGATATTAACCCCTTATTGGTCATATCCTTTGCAAATACTCTCTCCCATTCCATAGATTGTCTTTTCATATTGTTGGTGGATTCCTTTGCTGTGCAAAAGCTTTTAAGTTAATTATGTCCCACTCGTATAGTTTTGCTTCTGTTTCTTTTGCCTTAGGAGACAGATCTAAAAAATATTGCTATGTTTTTTGTCAAAGAACGTTCTGCCTGTGTTTTCTTCTAGGAGTTTTATGGTTTCCAGCCTTACACTTAGGTCTTTAATCCATTTTGAGTTTGCTTTTATATATGGTGTTAAAAAATTGTTCTAATTTTATTCTTTTACATGTAGCTGCCGGGTTTTCCCAGCACCACTTATACTAGAGCCTGTCTTTTCTCCATTGTATATTCTTGCCTCGTTTTGATCATAGGTACAGGGGTTTATTTCTGGGCTCTCTATTCTGTTCCATTGATCTATGTGTCTGTTTTTTTGCCAGTATCATACTGTTTTGATTATTGTAGCTTTGTAGTATAGTCTGAAGTCAGGGCATGAGATACCTCCAGCTTTGTTCTTTTTCCTCAAGATTGCCTTGCATTTTAAAGATACATCTAATCTTAAAATCTTTCTCACATGATGCTCCCCCTTACTGGCATTTTGACCTCTGGTAAGCATATGGAACATAGGAAAACACAAATAATTTGCATAATTTTTCACAGATAATCAAGGCATAAACCATATTTTGGTCTGAATCTATTATTAGTGAAAATTCATTGTATGTTGAGTTAGAAATAATTCTTTACTGTGGTGTGTTTTATTCTACCAGCCATGGCCCATTAATGGGTTGTGAAATCAGTTTACTGGATCTGAACCAGCACCTTTAAAAAAAAATAGAATAGAATAGAAACATTCAGAACACATATCACATAGCAAAGGTAAGTGTTGTCTTATGATATTTTGTTTCAGTTCTTTGTATATAAATATATGTGTTGTGAGTTGCAACAGAAATGTATTTCTAATGGTAAGTTGTGGTCAAGAACTTTGAAAGCTGCAACTTTACAGCCAATCTAAAGAGGGCTGGGAACTTATAGGGCTAGCCCCTTTTCCAATATCTATAGAGAATGCTCGAATCCAGGACACCCGGTCTTTCTTTTTCACTGTATCTCTGGTTGACATGAGATTTCCTACACGTTCAAATATCTGGAGAGTGGAGTAATCAGCAGTGCACTCACCAAATTGCTGAGCTTCCCCTCATACTATGCTCAGAATACTGTGGAATCAGACGGTGTGACCTCAGAGAGAACATAAGGGACACAGACAGGAGTCAGGACACAGAGCAGGAAAGTGAAGAGGACACATGTACGGACTGTTAGGCCATTAGTTACATTTGTAAGTCACCATACATAAAGAGGAAAGATGAGAAGTAGTCAAACCATTTCTACAGTGTAAACAACCAGAGTATGCAGAGACACTTCAGCTTAGTGGCTGAGTGCTTAGACTCTGGAAACTGACCCTCTGAGATCGAAATTCTGTTCTCAGAAACAAACTCACAGACATAGAAAACAAACTTATGGTTATCAAAGGGGAAAGTTGCAGGGCAGAGGGATAAACTAGGAGCTTGGGATTAACATATACACACTACCCTATTTTATAGTAGATAATCAACAAGGACCTACTAAGTAGCACAGGGAACTCTACTCAATATTCCGTAATAAGCTACATGGGAAAAGAATACGAAAAAGAATGGATATATGTATATGTACAACTGAATCACTTTGCTGTACACCTGAAACTAACACACCACCATAAATCAACCATACCCCAATATAAAACAAAAATTAAATTAAAAAAAAAATCCTGTTCTCTTCTTACTAGTTGTGTGTCCTTGGGAACATTAACCTCTCTGACTCTTGTTTTTATCATCTGTAAACTGGGAGCTATTAACACAGGGTTGTTGTGAGGATGAAATATGTTAACACATGTAAAGAACTTACACAGCTTCTGGCAAATAGTAAAGATTCAACAAAAGTAACTTATTTTTTGAGGGGTTTATAGAGATGAAAGGGAGAGTAAGGAGCAATAAGAAAAAGACTAGATAAAGCAAAATACAATGACTTTCACAAAATAATTACAATATTCTTATTAGATAGATAGGATTCAATACGAAGACAGTCCTTAAACCACTTACATTTTATTCTCTGCTAAATATGAGTTTCTCATCACACTGACTTCATTGAATTTGCCTTCGTTGGAATCATGACATGCAGAGATAAATGAAAAATTAGCACTGAACTGAGAAATGCAAATGTTGATTTTCTAGTATTAGTGTCCTTTATCTAATCTAAAATGTCCCTACTTTAAAATTGCTCCCTTAGGTGTGTCTCTTACAATTGGAAACATCCATCCCCTATGCTGGGTGTCATCTTCTCCTTAGAGACATTGGTTATTTAGGGCAGGGAGGGCCCAGACAGTTAGAGCAAGGAGAGTGCAGGAAGGATTGGGGACTGCAGGGCTGGGAAGACAGCTATCTGTTAAGGATGGGTTGGGGCCTGGGGACATGTCGTTCCCAAGGATCATTCCCAGATCCCAGTGAAGGGTGCCTGGGTGAACGGAAAGGGTGGACATGCCTTAGGCTTGCCCACCTTACTAGCAGGTACACAAGTCCTACAGGGGAACACTATTGTAAATTACAGCCTATAGATTAGCTGTTATACCACCATTAAGGATAACTTTGCCTTTCCGCTGTTCTGCTGTAAGTCGAGGACAGTTAACAGGTAGATAGTGATGATATATTGTCATAGCTCAACAGACAGATGTTCCTTTCTCTACCTCCTAAACTATGATAGTAAAGTAGATGCACAGCATACCTGATATATTTCTCCAGTCCATTAGACAAATCATAGATAAGTCTGGTTGGAAAACAACATAGATCACACCGGTTACAAACCAGAATCATGGCCACTTGCTGTATGTATCAATTATAAACAAATGTCCTTGGGTTTAAGCAGTATTTTAAATGTGAACCATTTCTAGGATTCTTAAGGACATTACCCAACCCTATCTTCTATTTTATAATTTGGATGTTGCTTTAGTTTTTACTTTCAAATGCGGGGGTATAAGTTCCCAGCCCTTTGAAGGGTTGGATGCATACACATTAGACTATCTTTTTGACTATCCTTTCCTGAAATCATTGTTCAGACGGAGTCCCCTCTCACAAGTTTTAATGACCCCTAGGGCCCCATGCCCCATGCCACAGCATCCTAAGAAACCTAGAGTCCAGAGGAAAGAAAGATGGGGAGTGCCTTTTTCATGTCTATTTGACTATTTATATATGTGTCTAGTATTTATGGCTTGAAACAAACCAGCTGTATAATAAATATTATTAATAATCTGCTTTTAGAAATAGCTAAATTCTAGAAAGAATAACAATTAAGGCAATTATATTCCATCTTTATGATAAATAAAGATTGCTTACCTAAAGCCCAACTTTCACATTTCAAATAGCTTAATAGAATTTTACAAGAACAATTTTTGAACAACTAGTAGGAGAGAAAAATGTCTAGTAGGAAAGAGTATTCTCTGGGTCTATAACATTTGGTTTGGTTATAAGCTGAGTACATTTGATTTACTTTTCACAGAGTTCTTTCATAGAACTGTTGTGTCTGTAAAGACTGCTTTTCTTTCTCAAATTATAGTGATAATGCCAAGGCATAGTACCCCATTACACGCTACACAATTTTGTTGCTAAATTACATAAGAAAAGCCAGTATTTTTCTTACACTTTTGTGACTCTAAATGCATCATCCTGGGCCTCTTCCCTCTTTCCCAGCTTCACCCTTTTTCTTCATAGAAACCATTGTCTGGCTCCATTAAAAGTGCACTTCAGTTTGCTGCCGAATTTTACCAAGGAGAAAACAAAAACTTAATTAGAAATAAAATAAACACTAGGGCTTCCCTGGTGGCGCAGGGGTTGAGAGTCCGCCTGCCGATGCAGGGGACACGGGTTCGTGCCCCGGTCCGGGAAGATCCCACATGCCGCGGAGCGGCTGGGCCCGTGAGCCATGGCCGCTGAGCCTGCGCGTCCGGAGCCTGTGCTCCGCAACGGGAGAGGCCACAACAGTGAGAGGCCCGCGTAACGCAAAAAATAAAATAAAATAAAATAAAAAATAAACACTAAAAGGCTATCATTAGAGCTTCACTGCTTTAATGTAAAAAGGACTTATTCTAATCATTTCATTTCTCTTGAATTCTCTTTTTCACAAAAGAGTGCTTTTCTGTACCTCCTTTCACAGGAAATGTCTCCACGCGGTGCATGTATTTTCTACCAGTTGTTCTGCCACCAGCAGGTTCAACCCAGGTGGGTAGCTTTTTTTTTTTTTTTTTTTTCTGTTGTTCACATTGAGTACATACTGACTTCTCTCACCCAGAAACCACAAGTCTCAGTTTCTCCTCAGCTGAGGCAAAATGATTCTCCCCAACTTCTCAGCAGTTTTCCAGCAAACTTACTAAATATTTCATGATCTTTCTGTTTCATAAACTTGACCACGTTAGCTATCATTAACCCGCTGAATTGGCCAAGGCCTACCAGTGTCACCCAAATCTGTCATGAAGTAATTTCTGCTCTGGGTCTACTGTGTACAAGGACATTTTTAACAGATGAATGGAGCCCGAGAGCATTTTTGGAACCCGTAAGATGCCATGTTAAGTGTGGGAAAACTCCTCAATGCTACGGCAGACATGACAGCCTCAGTTCAGAATCTAGTGCCTCCACTTCCTAATTCTGTGACTTTGGGCACGTTGTTCAACCTCTCTGTGCTTCACTTTCTTCACGGACTTGTTTTTCTCTGTCCTTGTGCCCTGTACTGAGCTCCATGGTGACCGGTACGTCAAGCCTGTATCACCCAGATGCCTCTGACCTCAGGCTTCTAGTTGTTTCAGCCAATAGGAAATCAGAAGGAGGAAAAGCCCTAGTTTCCCCACCACCTCACCAACCCCCAAGACGTTCACCTCCCCTGCTTCCCCCAACCCCACACCACTGGGGCTCTGGCCTCATCCCTCCATGACTGCCATCGGCCCCTTAGAGCAGCTCTTCCTCAAATGGCTCTTCATCAGGCTCTAACTACACCATTTTCTCAACTGCCATTTTGGCCTAGGAGTAAGAACGGCTTCCTGCTATGGCTAGTCTCCTGTGAGCCTCCATATTCCTGATTGATTCCCTTAAATCTGCCTACACATCTGCAAATAGTCCCTTCTTTGAATTCTCTTCAGAATTCCATCTCTGCGTGCCTCCTATTTCTTGCTGCAGCCTTGACTAACATACCTCATAGGACTGTTGTAAGGATTAAATAAATTAATACGTATAAAGTACTGAGAACAGTACAGGGCACAGATTAAATACTATATGATTAGCTGTTGTCATCACTAAGGCTGCCCTCTCTTCCTTTCCTATCAGTCCTGGACGACACAGCACTCTGGTTGCCAAAATAGATAGGGGTCCTACCTCTAGAAAGCCGCAGGTGTCTGGAGGGCCTCCTGCCAACCTCCCTGCATGAGGACATTAGCACAGGCTTGGATGGCGAAGCTAGCGGGAAACTGACTCAGATACAGATGGGAAATCAACAAGCTGGGGCAGGTGGGAGTGGGAGGGGCGTCAGGGAGTCTCGACAAGTAAACGGGCAGAGGCTGAAGAGCTCAGTCCTTCTGGCAAGATTTGGGCTCCAGGCATGGAAAATTAGAGGAGTCTTTGGTTGACAGGATACTCAGAGGGGATGGCAGAGTGCAGAGGAGTATAAAATGCCCAAGACAAACTTCCTTTACTTCACAACTTGGCCAAGGCCCAGCCTGGCTGTTTTCCAAGTTTTTGAAGATCAGGTGGATTTAAGTGTTTAGGACGAATAAGATCTTATCTAAAAGAGTGCCAGCTGGCAGAGTTCACGTTCACATATTTATCCTGGTGAAATCTTGTTGGGGCAGGAACGAAGATCATTCTTTATTAACAGGACTGAGGCCGTAAATAGAGGATTAAGAGGCTGTATGCGGCAGTGGTTGAAAATCAGCTCTACCAACTTTTTAACTGGGCAGCACCGGGCAAGTCACTCAGGCTCTCAAAGTCTCAAAATTTTAGTCTGTAAAAATGTTAATGACAGATTCTACCTGAAAGTGCTTATGAGAACTAAATAAAGAAATTCAGGTGCAATGTTTCACACAGCTCCTGAGACGTAGTAAGTGCTCTGAGATGTTTGCTTTCGTAATTCTCATCATTATCATGATCTCCATCACGGTTCTTAACAGTCATCTGGTAAAAATCTCGCAGGCACAAATTAATGAAAGGGTAACAAGCCTTGTAAGGATATTATAAAGGAAGTGGAAGTTACACTGTATGATGGTATTAAGTCAACCAACTTATTTTTTCTCCTTTTGTCATAATAGCAGATGCACAAAATCCAGACATGGGAAAATTGCAATCATTAGCCAAACCTCAGCATGCACCTGCTCTTTAGCATAGTGATTTAAAAGTCAAGTTCTAGGGACCTCCCTGGTGGTGCAGTGGTTAAGAATCCGCCTGCCAGTGCAGGGGACACGGGTTTGAGCCCTGGTCTGCGAAGATCCTTCATGCCGCAGAGCAACTAGGTCCGTGCACCGCAACTACTGAGCCTGTGCTCTAGACCCGCGAGCCACAACTACTGAGCCCATGCTGCAGCTACTGAAGCCCGCCCGCCTAGAACCCATGCTCCGCAACAAGAGAAGGCACCACAATGAGAAGCCTGCGCACCGCAACAAAGAGAAGCCCCCGCTCACCGCAACTACAGAAAGCCTGCGCACAACAACGAAGACCCAACGCAGACAAAAAATAAATTAATTAATTAAATTTAATTTAAAAAAATAAAAGTCAAGTTCTAGCCTTTCTGCCCGTGGACGCCACCAAGTAAGCATCGTTAAAGTCTCCCCCCAACCCCGCCACAACTGAGGTCATGTCTAAGTCAAAGTCTCCCAAAGAGCCTGAACAGCTGTGGAAGCTCTTCATCGGAGGTTTGAGCTTTGAAAGAGAGTCTGGGGAGCCATTGTGAGCAGCGGGGAGCGCTCACAGATTGTGTGGTGTTGAGGGATCCAAACACCAGGCGCTCCAGAGGCTTCGGGTTTGTCACGTATGCCACTGTGGAGGAGGTGGATGCGGCCATGAAGGCAAGGCCACACGAGGCGGATGGAAGAGTGGTGGAACCAAAGAGGGCCGTCTTGAGAGAAGATTCTCAGAGACCTGGTGCCCACTTCACTGTGAAAAAGATTTTTGTTGGTAGCATTAAAGAAGACACTGAAGAACATCACCTAAGAGATTGTTTTGAACAGTGTGGGAAAATTGAAGTGATTGAAATCGTGACTGACCGAGGCAGTGACAAAAGGAGAGGCTTTGCTTTCATAACATTTGATGACCATGACTCCACAGACAAGACCGTCATTCAGAAATACCACACTGTGAATGGCCTCAACTGTGAAGTAAGGAAAGCCCTATCTAAGCAAGAGATGGCTAGTGCCTCATCCAGCCAAAGAGGTCGAAGTGGTTCTGGAAACTTTGGTGGCGGTTGCGGAGGTGGGTTTGGTGGGAATGACACCTTTGGTCGTGGAGGAAACTTCAGTGGTCGAGATGCCTCTGGTGGCAGCCGCGGTGGTGGGGGATATGGTGGCAGCGGGATGGCTATAATGGATTTGGTAACGATGGAAGCAATTTTGGAGGTGGCAGAAGCTGCAATGATTTTGGCAATTACAGCAATCAATCTTCAAATTTTGGACCCATGAATGGAGGAAACTTTGGAGGCGGAAGATCTGGCCCCTATGGTGGCGGAGGCCAACACTTTGCCAAACCACGAAACCAAGGCGGCTATGGCTGTTCCAGCAGCAGCAATAGCTATGGCAGTGGCAGAGGTTTTAATTACCGCCAGGGAACAAAGCTTAGCAGGAGAAGAGAGCCAGAGGAGTGACAGGGAAGCTACAGGTTATAACAGATATGTGAACTCAGCCAAGGACAGTGGTGGCAGGGCCTAGCTGCTACAGAGGAGATATGTTTTAGACAATACTCATGTGTATGGGCAATAAAAAACTCAAGGACTGTATTTGTGACTAATTGTATAACACGTTATTTCAGTTTCTGTTCTGTGGAAAGTGTAAAGCATTCCAACGAAGGGTTTTAATGTAGTTTTTTGGGTTTGTTTTGTTCTTGTACCCATGCTGTTGATTGCTAAATGTAATGGTCTGATCATGATGCTGAATAAACGTGTCTTTTAAAAAAAGAAAATAAAAGTTAAGTTCTAGAACCAGGCCCATCTGAGTTCAAATTCCAGCTCTGCCACTTAAGAGCTTTTTGGCCTTTAGGAAACTCACTTTATCTCATTAAGCTTCAGTTTTCTCATCTGTAAAATGAAAGGAGTAATAGTTCCCACCTCATAGAATAGTTATGGGTATTGAGATGATGCAGCAAACGTTGGCTCTCACTAGTTTACTTCCAACAGATGAAAGTTGTCAGAATTCAAATGCTAAATAAAATAGAAGACATCCGTAAGAACATTTGGGGGCTTTCACAATAAAAATTCTGCCATATTGGCAGGAGAATTGACTGGAAAGGGGTATGAGAGTATTGTGGAGGGAGGTGATAAAAATGTTAAGTTCTTGTTTTGGGTGGTAGTTAAATGGGTGTATAGAATTGTCAAAAATTCATCGAATTGAACACTTAAGATCTGTTCATTTTACCATATAAAAATTATGCTTCACTTAAAAGAGAAAGATAGTTATAAACTCTGCTCTGGATCTAAGATTTTATCTCATCCAACTCTCTATGTGAAGCCTGGAAAGTATCATTGATAACATTTATTTAGAGAAGAGGTGAGGAGGTACTGTTGTCCATAAGTCACTATTTCTGCTCTAAACTACTTGTTCACTGGAAACCGGTAAGGGCAATGGGGAGGCCCTAGTTGTGAGCGTCGTTCATCAGATCCATGGGAATAGTGACTCTAGGGCTTATCTTCACTGATCTTACTTAAGGCTTCCATCTAGAGCTGACTAGATAAATGGCTAGGGCAGTCACACCCATCCAACGACCTATTTGTACATATCACAAAAGGTTCATTAACAGTGTCTATAGTCCTGCTATACAGGAGTAAGGCATGCATAACTGATGAAAGAAAGGGTGACCATATGAGTGGATAGATGGATGAATGAACAAATAAGAATTTACTGAATGGTTGTCATGAATCACCTTGATTAGTTAACATGATTTAATTACCACAGAAAGATTGTAAAGTAGAGGTTATTATCTCCACTTTACAAATGGGAAACTCTATGCTCAGAAAGTGAAGCGATTGATGAAGCCTAGCATTCTGCAGCCAGATCATAGCAGAGATAGACTCCATATAATCTAATTGTATTCTAAGTAATTTCTGTTTGCTGCATATAATATTTTTTAAGAGCTCCTATGTATTATATGAGAGCATGTGTGCATCATTCAGTCGTTCATCAAGAGGTTTATTCTGTTTCAGATGCCATTCCAGTCTGTGTTTCAGACCTCTGTTAGGGAATTAATCAGTAGAAAGTTATGAGGTAGGATACAGTCTTGAAGTACTCGCCAATGCTTTCCTCTATTATTTTCTCCACTTCTTCATTCTTACCATCTTCCAAACAGCAGATAGGTTACCTGAATTCTATTTCCTTCAGGCAGAATAAATTAACGGAAAGCAGAAAATAATGAGCTTCTTTTGGATTTTGAGTCTCCAAACTACAGGTCCCAAGGGGAATGGCAAATGTGCAGAGCGTAAATAAGATGTAGAAATCTACTCGGTAATTTAGAGGAAGGGCTGCCTCACAAAGATTTCCCGGGGCAGGAAGCAGTCATAACACAGATGCTAATATGGCCCTGGGATGGGCCTGCCCCCTCCCCTTCTCCCTCACCCATTCAAGTGTCAGGTGGGAAGGAGGCATCACCAAAGCTCCAGACAGGTTTGTGGATTCCCAGATCAAAAGGAAAGAGCGAGAATAACCTAGCAGAGAAATGACTGTGAGGTGAGTCCAGCAGATAGATACTGAGGGTATGGTCCCTGTGGGAGCTGGAGTGGCAGGAGGTCTTTTACGTTCCTGGCGTTGGCCATCGCAGTGATGCCAGAATGGACAAATGGTGACCAGAGGTCAGACTCAACCTTGTACTCCCACCCCCAACCTCCTGTCACTTGAACATCCTCCAGATATTCAATGCAGCTCTGGGAAGTGTGGGAGGAAATCCCTGAATTGACAGAGATTAATTTCTGCTGCATTGGAAGAATGCTCAAAACAGAAATTAGGTTATAGAAAAACAGACTTCTGGGGACTTCGCCAGTGGTCCAGTGGTTAAGACTCCACACTTCCCCAGTGGCCCAGTGGTTAAGACTCCATGCTTCCACTGCGGGTGTGGGTTTGATCTTGGTTCTAGGAACTAAGATCGCACATGCCACAGGATGCAGCCAGTAAAGAAAGAAAGAAAAGAAGACTTCTGTACTCCCTTCCATAGCTCAGCTGGTAGAGCAGAGGCTTGTAGAAAAACAGACTTCTTGCACGGTTCAGTTTGCTGACTGGCATTCATTTTGCTGCACTTGTATCTGTATTAGATAGTCATACTTCAGATAGAGTGGAGAAGGGAACAGTACTTGAAGCTTACCAACAGAAATCTAGGGGAAAAAAAATTCATTAAAGACAAATTGTCCCCTTCAACTTGGCCCCTGCGTTTAATGCTGTCATACTCAGAGGACTTCCCTGGTGCCGCAGTGGTTAAGAATCCGCCTGCCAATGCAGGGGACATGGGTTCAATCCCTGGTCGGGGAAGATCCCACATGCTGCAGAGCAACTAAGCCCGTGTGCCACAACTACTGAAGCCCGCACACCTAGAGCCCGTGCTCCTAAACAAGAGAAGCCACCACAATGAGAAGCCCACGCACCACAGCGAAGAGTTGCCCCCCACTCACTGCAACTACAGAGAAAGCCCGCATGCAGCAACGAAGAGCCAACACAGCCAAAAATTTTAAGAAAATAAAAATAAAAATAAATGGTATCATATTCACTGAGGTCATCCTATTTCATGTTTATCTTTGCTTGAAAATTCCTGGACCTTATTTCTCATGAGTTACGTTACCTTCTGCTTACTCCCCTCGGAGTCTCTAATTATGTTAAAGTTTTGTCCTGGAACTTGTTTATTTTGAAGCAGAAGCTGTTAAGATGGGAGTCACTTATTGGTGCAAAAAATCCTCCTGTCCAACATGAACTAGAATATTCTTTTCATGATTCTTCTCTGTGGGCTCTACACTCCATAGCAGCTCCTTATTCTTACTTATGTAGTAATATCTAGTCTCCCATACGTCACCTGTCAGGGATGAGCCAGGGACGACCATCCAGATAAGGCAAAGCCAAACTGCATGAGGGGCGGGATGACCAAGCCAATTTCCTTGAAAAACTGTTGCGATTTAAACCTCTGGAGACTCAGTGGCCCAACCCGACAGCTGGGTGGGTGGGAAGGTGGTAGAAGATAGTGGAAGTAAAGAAACCAATTACAACTCTATTTCAGCGGTCCAGGAAATAGTTAATGGTGTTTGGGACTAAGATGTAATGTTGAGACATACTTGATTTAGGAATATACTATATTTTGAAAGTAGAACCGACAGGATTTGGATGTAGGGTATGAGATAAAGAAAAGGGTCAGGTCTGATGCCCATGCAGGCCACACTTACCTGGAATTTCACATGAATGGATAAAATGTGCCTGAAGGTGAGTTTAAAAACTGAAACTCGGACTCTTTCCAAGATGGCGGAGGAGTAAGACGCAGAGATCACCTTCCTCCCCACAGATACACCAGAAATACATCTACACGTGGAGCAACTCCTACAGAACACCTACTGAACGCTGGCAGGAGACCTCAGACCTCCCAAAAGGCAAGAAACTCCCCACGTACCTGGGTAGGGCAAGAGAAAAAAGAATAAACAGAGACAAAAGGATAAGGACGGTACCTGCACCAGTGGGAGGGAGCCGTGAAGGAGGAAAGGTCTCCACACACTAGGAGCCCCTTCGCGGGCAGAGATTGCGGGAGGCGGAGCGGGGAGCTTCGGAGCCGCGGAGGACAGCACAGCAACAGGGGCGCGCAGGGCAAAGTGGAGAGATTCCCGCACAGAGGGTCGGCACCGACCGTCGCTCACCAGCCCGAGAGGCTCGTGTGCTCACCCGCCGGGGGCGGGCGGGGCTGCGAGCTGAGGCTCGATTTCGGTTTCGGTCGGAGCTCAGGGAGAGGACTGGGGTTGGCGGCTTGAACACAGCCCGAAGGGGTTAGTGCGCCACGGATAGCCGGGAGGGAGTCCGGGGGAAAGTCTGGACCTACCCAAGAGGCAAGAGACCTTTTCTTGCCTCTGTGTTTCCTGGGGCGCGAGGAGAGGGGTTTTAAGAGCGCTGCCTAAAGGAGCTCCAGAGACGGGCGCGAGCCGCGGCTAAAAGCTCGGAAACCAGAGACGGGCAGGAGACGCTAAGGCTGCTGCTGCTGCCACCAAGGGGCCTGTGTGCGAGCACAGGTCACTGCCCCCACCCCTCTT
>NW_006770652.1:3346107-3349690 GCF_000442215.2 Lipotes vexillifer
AAAAAAAAAAAAAAAAAAAACTGAAACTCGCTAACTAGAAGCCAAAGAGGAAAACGAAAAAGGAAACTTGAATTTCTTTTTTAACTTAGTGAAAAGTGAACTTTTCATGGACTCAACAACGACAAAAACCTCCGTCTAATCAACTAATCAAGTGACTTAAACTACCATTAAATATCCACATAAAGCATGAAGTTGCATCTGATTTAAAAGGTATTGCGTTAGCCAAAAAATTTTGCTCAGGTTTTCTGTAACATCTTCCGAAAAACCCGAACGAACTTTTTGGCCAACCCAATATATGCAAGACCAAAGTCCCCAAGTTAGTACTGAAAGCCAGCTGGTTTTCCTGCTCCATAAGGAGAGTTCAAAATGCAGTCACCTCTCTTTGTGACCACCTAGAGGGGTGGGATAGGGAGTTTGGGTGGGAGACACAAGAGGGAGGGGATATGGGGATACATGTATATGTATAGCTGATTCACTTTGTTATACAGCAGAAACTAACACATCATTGTAAAGCAATTTTACTCCAATAAAGATGTTAAAAAAGAAAAAAATGCAATCACCTGATTATAGTCAGCTAGGACCCCTGGTGGTAAATAGAAAAAGTACCTCTGGGTAAATGTATACTCAGTGGTCTGTGCTAATTTTGCCCTGAGCAAATGTGAGGTAAGTCAAGTTATCTTTTTGATGTTATATCCCTCCTTTCTCTTGATGCCTAACTCACTTCCACCAAGACTGTCACCAGCATCCAGGGCTCCCACGCAGCACCCCATCTAAAGTCTATATCCTAGGAAATAACATTGCATATCTTTACTGGAGTATAATTGCTTTACAATATTGTGTTAGTTTCTGCTGTATAACAAAGTGAATCAGCTATATGTATACATACATCCCCATATCCCCTCCCTCTTGAGCCTCCCTCCCACCCTCTCCTGGGACTCTTGAAAACATCCTTTTATGTCTCATTTGTTAAGACAACTCTTTGTGACAATGTGCAGCAAAGGGTCAAGTACTTTAAATTTGCCTTCTCAATAATGTAATGTTTTTAAACTAAATACAGATTTTTTTTCTCATGAAGAGAGAATAGTGTAAAAATTTCAGGTAGGACTAGTCATGAGAAAGGCACACCGATCAGAAGAATATTGTTGAAGATATGAAAAAAATAAAGATTTCTCATCACGCCAGGCTATCCTGGTAAGCATGGTGCCCATGATATTCCCTATTTAAAACTAGGCTTTTCCACTCCAACACTCCCTTCACCTGCTCCCCTTCAGGCCGAATGGTGGTTGCCCCAATCTCCTGATCTAGAGAAAACAGTGCATGGGGAGTGGGCCAGATGGCCAGGGCCCAAGGGAAAATACGGCTGTTTTGGCTTCTCCAGGCAAGATGCAGAGGACAGCTCGGAGACCTGGAGTCAGGCTTTCACTGCAAAACGATACAGGAAGGGTCAGTTATATCTTGCAACAGTCACCATGGAGACAGGGAGATCAGCTCGGTGCTTTGTGACCACCTACAGGGGTGGGATAGGGAGGGTGGGAGGGATAGGCCAGAGGGAGGGGATATGGGGATGTATCTTTACATATAGCTGATTCATTTTGTTATGCAGCAGAAACTAACACACCATTGTAAAGCAATTATACTCCAATAAAGATGTTAAAAAAAAAAACAAAAAAACTTAACTATCAACTTCACTTTTGCGCCCAGAGCTCCAGCAGAGAGAACAGGGAGAAGCCAGGTGCTAACAAGTAGCAACGAACAAATTAGAAGGCGCATACAGAAGGGGGCGCTGGTGAGTATGCCAGCTCTCAGGTTTAACATCTGAAAAAGGAGAGAAAATGGTCTTAATGCTCCAATGGGAGTGCTAAGCTTTATCTATTATTCCTGAGAAAACCCTAACACATACTAGTGCTAGAGCTATTCCTGTTCATTTAAGAGCCTGTGTGTTAATGGGCTTTTTATTCTGTAATATCTGATTCACTTATGTGGCTGCTGGGGGGTGTGCTCAGAGCTCCCAACCAAGATGCAAAATATTTTTTTTCAAACAAAACTTTTTCTTAAGAGCAGTTTTAGGTTCACAGCAAAATTGAGTGGAAGGTACTAAGCTTTCCCATATACTCCCTGCTGGCACAGATTCATGGCCTCCCCCGTTATCAACAAAAGGGGTACATTTGTTATACTGATGAACCAACACTGACACATCATAATCACCCAAAGTCCATGGTTTACGTTATGGGTCACTCTTGGTGTTGTATATTCTATGGGTTTGGAGAAATGTATAATGACATGCATCCATTATTATAATATCATACAGAGTATTTTCACTGCCCTAAAAAATTGCTTTACATGGGGATTTAATTTTTAAAATAAAGCTATTTTTGTACACATAGAAAAATACTAAAATTTGAATTTTTAGTTCTAAACTAAAAATTCTCTTCACTTCCTCTTCCCACTTTTGTCTAAGAATTACACATGCCAGGCAAATGTTCCAATGTTTGGTTTATTAAACAGCCTTTCTTGATATAATATATTTGAAAGTTTAACCTTCTCTGAAAGGTTAAAAAAAGGTGAAATAATTATATTTTCTTCATTATTCATTGCTCCCTTTCCCAACCCACCGTCCATGTTGCTTTTATTCTAGGGACATAGTTTCTAGATACCATTTTATATGCTGCGTTGTGACGTGGTACAATTTTGACTGAAAAGGTCCATGTGGACCCATAAGAGTGAACACAGAGGTGGTTAGGTAGCAGCTTCTACCACCGGTATCCCGGTCCCCATTAAACTTTGGTAATGGAACCGTCCCTTGTCTCATCTGCCCTCCATTCAAGGACTGTGCGCTGTAGGAATGGGATTGTTTTGCCCCCTGTTGTATCTCTAGCACTTATAACAATGCCAGAGACCACAGTGGACACAAAATAAATATTTTTTTAATTATGGAATAAGCTGCTGTTTTGTGAGATCTTTGACTCGGGGATTCCTAACTGCTTACCTGTCTCTTTGAGACCAGCTTTCTAGATTGCCTACTTGAACAGGACTTGGAGGAACAGGGGTGGTCTCATCACTGGTCACTCACTCTCCCTACAGTGAGAGCCACATTCAGCTAACTGCTTTCCGAGAGATAGTGGAAGTTTCTATGAATAGTCTGCAGTAAATCAAAGAAATGATAGCATTTTTAAGCTGGAAGAAATCTTGGGTCTCTGTGGGCTACAGGAAGCAGTAGCTGAGTATGGAGTTTCCTTCTTTTTGTTATCTGGTTAAGGAACTCTTGAGACAATGGCAGGTTTCACTGTGCCCTGTAGAGGTAGAAACAGGGATACAGCCATTTGCCTTTTTCTAGGAACATGGTGTTTACCAACTTGCTATTGGTATTAAGAGTAGTCTGTTCATGTGAATTTCCAAAGTGAACTATTTTTCAGAATTGTTCTCAGAAAGCAATACCTGTTTCTGACCTCAGGGCAACTGAGAAAGTCAAAAGAAAAAAGAGAAGGCAAGGAGGAATGCTTTCCTGGGTGTCATCACAACACACCTGGCTATACCCATCCATGGGAATTTACACTTTCAGACCCAGTATCAAGTATGAACCGCT
>NW_006770652.1:3349700-3388677 GCF_000442215.2 Lipotes vexillifer
ACCGCTCCCAGTGTGGATCTTGCACATAAAATAGTATAATTTGTTGATTAATATTAAATTACTAGGAGGGATTCCATCCAAGTCTCTTTTAAAAGTACATTTTACTTTTTAAAGTCAATAATACAGATCTTGAGTACAGTAAATTCTGAAAGTTGGCAAGTGTCAGGTACTATGTGCCATGGATGTTACAAAAAATAGTACTGCCCCATTTACATTGTAATAATTCTCATTTGCTCTTTCTGCCAAGCTTGATCTAAATTGTGTGGCTTTGTAGTCACTGGCATTTTGTGCCAAACAAGAAATTCTGGGGGCTTCCCTGGTGGCGCAGTGGTTAAGAATCCGCCTGCCAATGCAGAGGACACGGGTTCGAGCCCTGGTCCGGGAAGACCCCACATGCCACAGAGCAACTAAGCCCATGCGCCACAACTACTGAGCCCACGAGCCACAACTACTGAAGCCTGTGCACCTAGAGCCCAGGATCCACAATAAGAGAAGCCACTGCAATGAGAAGCCCGTGCACCACAACGAAGAGTAGCCCCTGTTTGCTGCAACTAGAGAAAGCCCGCGCACAGCAACGAAGACCCAATGCAGCCAAAAATAAAAATAAAATAGTTATTAAAAAAAAAGAAAGAGGGCTTCCCTGGTGGCGCAGTGGTTGAGAGTCCGCCTGCCGTTGCAGGGGACACGGGTTCGTGCCCCGGTCCGGGAAGATCCCACATGCCGCGGAGCGGCTGGGCCCGTGAGCCATGGCCGCTTAGCCTGCGCGTCCGGAGCCTGTGCTCCGCAACGGGAGAGGCCACAACGGTGAGAGGCCTGCGTACCGCAAAAAAAAAAAAGAAAGAAAGAAATTCTGGTGCCAAAAATAAATTGCATTCAACTTGGAATTTTATAAGATTATTCTATTTCCAGCAGTATGGCAGAATAGACGCCCTAAATGACTCTCGCAATAGAAACAAAGTGATGGATAAAAATAGGAAGAAAGTAAAAAATATTCAGATCTTCTAACCAAGTAAAAGCCCTCTCTGACAGAAATTAACAGCCTGACTTTCACAGGGACTTATAGCCTGAATTGTGATTTATAATTTGTCACTGTGATAAAAACAAAACCAAACAAAACAAAATTTAAGATGACAATTTTATTCAAAGTGGTGATATTGTCTCCTAAATGGTTGGCAGAAGAGAGTAAAATCCAGGACTCAAAAATTCCCATCCAGAAAGATCCAAGGAAAAGGAGTAACTCACAGCTGAATATCACAAAGCATGAGGTAGCAAGGCACCATGAAAAAGAGATAGCAGAAACAACAGGGGAAAAAGATCCCCAAAGGCTTCTGATGTGGGAATGATTAGACACAGAATATAAAATAACTATATTTAATATGTTTAAATAAATAAAAATGAAAACTCAAAATATGAGTAAAGAACAGACTTGGGAGAGACCTTCAAGATGGCGGAAGAATGAGACGCGGAGATCACCTTCCTCCCCACAAATACATCAGAAATACATCTACATGTGGAACACCTCCTACAGAACACCTACTGAACACTGGAAAAAGACCTCAGACCTCCCCAAAGGCAAGAAACTCCCCACGTACCTGGGTAGGGCAAAAGAAAAAAAAAAAAATTAAAAACAGAGACAAAAGAATAGGGACGGCACCTGCACCAGTGGGAGGGAGCTGTGCAGGAGGAAAGGTCTCCACACACTAGGAAGCCCCTTCGCGGGCGGAGACTGCGGGAGGCGGAGCGGGGAGCTTCGGAGCCGCGGAGGACAGCGCAGCCACAGGGGTGCGGAGGGCAAAGCGGGGAGATTCCCGCAAGGAATCGGCGCCGACCGGCACTCACCAGCCCGAGAGGCTTGTCTGCTCTCCCGCCGGGACGGGCGGGGCTGCGAGCTGAGGCTCGGGCTTCAGTCGGAGCGCAGGGAGAGGACGGGTTGGCGGTGTGAACACAGCCTGAAGGGGTTAGTGCGCCACGGCTAGCCGGGAGGGAGTCCGGGGAAAAGTCTGGACCTGCCGAAGAGGCAGGAGACTTTTTCTTCCCTCTTTTTTTTCCTGGTGCGCGAGGAGAGGGGATTAAGAGCGCTGCTTAAAGGAGCGCCAGAGACGGGCGCGAGCCGCGGCTATCAACGTGGACCCCAGAGACGGGCATGAGACTCTAAGGCTGCTGCTGCCGCCACCAAGAAGCCTGTGTGTGAGCACAGGTCACTATCCACACCCCCCTTCCGGGGAGCGTGTGCAGCCCGCCACTGCCAGGGTCCCGGGATCCAGGGACAACTCCGGGAGAACGCACGGCGGGCCTCAGGCTGGTGCAACGTCATGCCAGCCTCTGCCGCGACAGGCCCGCCTCGCACTCCGTGCCCCTCCCTTCCCTCGGCCTGAGTGAGCCAGAGCCCCCTAATCAGCTGCTACTTTAACCTCGTCCTGTCTGGGCAGGGAACAGACACCCTCAGGTGACCTCCGGACAGAGCTGTGAGAACAAAGAAGCTGAACCCCAGGAGCTGTGCAAACAAAGAAGAAAAAGGGAAATCTCTCCCAGCAGCCTCAGGAGCAGTGGATTAAATCTCCACAATCAACTTGATGTAGCCTGCATCTGTGGAATACATGAATAGACAACGAATCATACCAAAATAGAGGCAGTGAACTTTGGGAGCAACTGTAGACTTGGGGTTTGCTGTACGCGACTAACTGGTTTCTGGTTTTATGTTTATCTTAGTTTAGTATTTAGAGTTTATGATCACTGGTAGATTAGTTTATTGATTTTGTTGCTCTTTTTGTTTTTGTATATACATATATATTTTTTTTTTCCTTTTTCTCTTTTTGTGAGTGTGTATGTGTATGCTTCTTTGTGTGATTTTCTCTGTGACGCTTTCCTTTCACCATTTGCCCTAGGGTTCTGTCTATCCATATTTTTGTTTTTTTTAATATAGTTTTTAGCACTTGTTATAATGGCGGTTTTGTTTTCTGGTTTGGCTGTTCTCTTCTTTCGTTCTTTCTTTTTTCTTTTATTTTTATTACTTTTTAATTTTTTTATTTAAAAATTTTTTTTATTTTTTATTTCAACTTTCTTTCTTTTTATTTTATTGTTATTTTTTTTCTTTTTTTCTCGCTTTTCTGCTGAGCTGTGTGTCTGGCAGGGTCTTGGTGCTCCAGCTCAGTGTCAGGCTTGTGCCTCTGAGGTGAGAGAGCCGAGTTCAGGACATTGGTCCACCAGAGATGTCCCAGTTCCATGTAATATCAAATGGCGAAAATCTCCCAGAGATCTCCATCTCAACACCAAGACCCAGGTCCACTCAACAAGCAGCAAGCTACAATGCTGGACACCCTATGCCAAACAACTAGCAAGACAGGAACACAACCCCACACATTAGCAGAAAGGCTGCCTAAAATCATAATAAGGTCACAGACACCCCAAAACACACGACCGGATGTGGACCTGCCCACTAGAAAGACAAGATCCAGCCTCATCCACCAGAACACAGGCACTTCCTCCACCAGGAAGCCTACACAATCCACTGAACGAACCTTAGCCACTGGGGACAGACACCAAAAATGAGAACTACGAACCTGCAGCCTGAAAAAAGGAGACCCCAAACACAGTAAGATAAGCAAAATGAGAAGACAGAGAAACATACAGCAGATGAAGGAGCAAGGTAAAAACCCACCAGACCAAACAAATGAAGAGGAAATAGGCAGTCTACCTGAAAAAGAATTCAGAGTAGTGATAGTAAAGATGACCCAAAATCTTGGAAATAGAATGGAGAAAATACAAGAAACGCGTTTAACAAGGACTAGAAGAACTAAAGAGCAAACAAACAATCATGAACAACACAATAAATGAAATTAAAAATTCTCTAGAAGGAATCAATAGCAGAAAAACCGAGGCAGAAGAATGGATAAGTGACCTGGAAGATAAAATAGTGGCAATAACTACCGCAGAGCAGAATAAAGAAAAAAGAATGAAAAGAATTGAGGACAGCCTTAGAGATCTCTGGGACAACATTAAGCACACCAACATTTGAATTATTGGGGTCCCAGAAGAAGAAGAGAAAAAGGCAGGGACTGAGAAACTATTTGAAGAGATTATAGTTGAAAACTTCCCTAATATGGGAAAGTAAATAGTCAATCAAGTCCAGGAAGTGCCGAGAGTCCCATACAGGATAGATCCAAGTAGAAACACACCAAGACACATATTAATCAAACCATCAAAAATTAAATACAAAGAAAAAAATATTAAAAGCAGCAAGGGAAAAACAACAAATAACATACAAGGGAATCCCCATAAGGTTAACAGCTCATCTCTCAGCAGAAACTCTGCAAGCCAGAAGGGAGTGGCAAGACATATTTAAAGTGATGAAAAGGAAGAACCCACAACCAAGATTACCCAGCAAGGATCTCATTAAGATTTGATGGAGAAATTAAAACCTTAACAGACAAGCAAAAACTAAGAGAATTCAGCACCACGAAACCAGCTTCACAACGAATGCTAAAGGAACTTCTCTAGGCAGGAAACAAAAGAGAAGGAAAAGACCTCCAGTAACAAACCCAGAACAATTAAGAAAATGGTAATAGGAACATACATATCACTAACTACCTTAAATGTAAATGCATTAAATGCTCCAACCAAAAGACATAGACTGGCTGAGTGGATACAAAAACAAGACCCATATATATGCTGTCTACAAGAGACCCACTTCAGACCTAGGGAAACATACAGACTGAAAGTGAGAGGATGGAAAAGATATTCCATGCAAATGGAAATCAAAAGAAAGCTGTAGTAGCAATTTTCACATCAGAAGAAATAGATTTTAAAATAAAGACTATTACAAGAGACAAAGAAGGACACTACATAATGATCAAGGGATCAATCCAAGAAGAAGATATAACAATTGTAAATATTTATGCACCCAACATAGGAGCACCTCAAGACATAAGGCAAATACTAACAGCCATAAAGGGGAAATCAACAGTAACAAAATAATAGCAGGGGACTTTAACACCCCACTTTAACCAAAGGACAGATAATCCAAAATGAAAATAAATAAGGAAACGCAAGCTTTAAATGATATATTAAACAAGATGGACTTAATTCATATTTATAGGACATTCCATCCAAAAACAACAGAATACGCTTTCTTCTCAAGTGCTCATGGAATATTCTCCACAATAAATCATATCTTGGGTCACAAATTGGGCCTTGGTAAATTTAAGAAAATTGAGATCATATCAAGTATCTTTTCCGACCACAATGCTATGAGACTAGATATCAGTTACAGGAAAAGAAATCTGTAAAAAATACAAACACTTGGAGGCTAAACAACACACTACTTAATAACCAAGAGATCACTGCAGAAATCAAAGAGGAAATAAAAAAATACCTGGAAACAAATGACAGTGAAAACACAACGACCCAAAACCTATGGGATGCAGCAAAAGCAGTTCTAAGAGAGAAGTCTACAGCATTACAATCCTACCCCAAGAAACAAGAAACAACTCAAGGGCTTCCCTGGTGGGGCAGTGGCTGAGAGTTCGCCTGCCGATGCACGGGACATGGGTTCGTGCCCCGGTCCGGGAAGAGCCCACATGCAGCGGAGCGGCTGGGCCCGTGAGCCATGGCCGCTGAGCCTGCACGTCCGGAGCCTGTGCTCAGCAATGGGAGAGGCTACAACAGTGAGAGGCCCGCATACCGCAAAAAAAAAAAGGGAAGAAACAACTCAAATAAACAACCTAACCTTATACCTAAAGGAATTAGAGAAAGAAAAACAAAAAAAACCCAAAGTTACCAGAAGGAAAGAAGTCAGAAAAATCAGATAAGAAATAAATGAAAAAGAAATAAAGGACACAATAGCAAAGATCAATAAAACTGAAAGCTGGTTCTTTGAGAAGATAAACAAAATGGATAAACCATTAGCCAGACTCATCAAGAAAAAAAGGGAGAACACTCAAATCAACAGAATCAGAAATGAAAAAGGAGAAGCAACACCTGACTGCAGAAATACAAAGGATCATGAGAGATTACTGCAAGCAACTCTATGCCAATAAAATAGACAACCTGGAAGAAACGGAAAAATTCTTAGAAAAGCACAACTTTCCGAGACTGAACCAGGAAGAAATAGAAAATATAAACAGACCAGTCACAGCACTAAAATTGAGACTGTGATTAAAAATCTTCCAACAACCCAAAGCCCAGGACCAAATGGCTTCACAGGCGAATTCTATCAAACATTTAGAGAAGAGCTAACACCTATCCTTCTCAAACTCTTCCAAAATATAGCAGAGGGAGGAACACTCCCAAACTCATTCTATGAGGCCACCATCACCCTGATACCAAAACCAGACAAAGATGTCACAAAGAAAGAAAACTACAGGCCAATATCACTGATGAACATAGATGCAAAAATTCTTAATGAAATACTAGCAAACAGAATCCAACAACACATTAAAAGGATCATACACCATGATCAAGCGGGGTTTATTCCAGGAATACAAGGATTCTTCAATATACGCAAATCAATCAGTGTGATACATCATATTAAAAAATTGAAGGAGAAAAACTATATGATCATCTCAATAGATGCACAAAAAGCTTTCGACAAAACTCAACACCCACTTATGAAAAAAACCCTACAGAAAGTAGGCATAGAGGGAATTCACTCAACATAATAAAGGTCATATATGACAAACCCAAAGCCAACATCATTCTCAATGGTGAAAAACTGAAATGCTTTCCTCTAAGATCAGGAACAAGACAAGGTTGTCCACTCTCACTAGTATTATTCAACATGGTTCTGGAAGTTTTAGCCACAGCAGTCAGGGAAGAAAAAGAAATAAAAGGAATCCAAATCGGAAAAGAAGAAGTAAAGCTGTCACTGTTTGCAGATGACTTGATACTATACATAGTCTCCTAAAGGTGCTACCAGAAAAATACTAGAGCTAATCAATGAATTTGATAAAGTAGCAGGACACTAAATTAATGCACAGAAATCTCTTGCATTCCTATGCACTAATGATGAAAAATCTGAAAGAGAAATTAAGCAAACACTCCCATTTACCATTGCAACAGAAAGAATAAAATACCTAGGAAAAAACCTACCTAAGGAGAAAAAAGACCTGTATGCAGAAAACTATAAGACACTGATGAAAGAAATTAAAGATAATACAAACAGATGGAGAGATATACCATGTTCTTGGATTGGAAGACTCAACATTGTGAAAATGACTATACTACCCAAAGCAATCTACGGATTCAGTGCAATCCCTATCAAACTACCAGTGGCATTTTTCACAGAAGCAGAACAAAAACTTTCACGATTTGTATGGAAACACAAAAGACCCCAAAGAGCCAAAGCAATCTTGTGAAAGAAAAACGGAGCTGGAGGAATCAGGCTCCTGGACTTCAGACTATACTACAGAGCTACAGTAATCACGACAGTATGATACTGGCACAAAAAGAGATATATAGATCAATGGAACAGGTTAGAAAGCCCAGAGACAAACCCATGCACATATGGTCAGCTTATCTTTGATAAAGGAGGCAAGAATATACACTGGAGAAAAGACAGCCTCTTCAATAAGTGGTGCTGGGAAAACTGGACAGCTACATGTAAAAGAATGAAATTAGAACACTCCCTAACACCGTACACAAAAATAAACTCAAAATGGATTGAAGACCTAAATGTAAGGCCAGGCACTATAAAACTCTTAGAGGAAAACACAGGAAGAACACTCTATGACATAAATCACAGCAAGATCTTTTTTGACCCACCTCCTAGAGAAATGGAAATAAAAACAAAAATAAACAAATGGGACCTAATGAAACTTAAAAGCTTTCGCACAGCAAAGGAAACCATAAACAAAATGAAAAGACAACGCTCAGAATGGGAGAAAATATTTGCAAATGAAGCCACTGACAAAGGATTAATCTCCAAAATGTACAAGAAGCTCACGCAGCTCAATATCAAAAAAACAAACAACCCAATCCAAAAATGGGCAGAAGACCTAAATAGACATTTCTCCAAAGAAGATATACAGACTGCCAACAAACACATGAAAGAATGCTCAACATCATTAATCATTAGAGAAATGCAAATCAAAACTACAATGAGGTATCACCTCACACCAGTCAGAATGGCCATCATCAAAAAATCTACAAACAATAAATGCTGGAGAGGGTGTGGAGAAAAGGGAACCCTCTTGCACTGTTGGTGGGAATGTAAACTGATACAGCCACTATGGAGAACAGTATGGCCGTTCCTTAAAAAACTAAAAATAGAACCAGCATACAACCCAGAAATCCCACTACTGGGCATATACCCTGAGAAAACCATAATTCAAAAAGACACATGCACCACAATGTTCATTGCAGCTCTATTTACAATAGCCAGGACATGGAAGCAATGTAAGTATCCATCAACAGCTGAATGGATAAAGAAGATGTGGCACATATATACAATGGAATATTACTCAGCCATAAAAAGACACAAAATTGAGTTATTTGCAGTGAGGTGGATGGACATAAAGAGTGTCATACAGAGTGAGGTAAGTCAGAAAGAGAAAAACAAATACCGTATGCTAACACATATATATGGAAGCTAAGAAAAAAAAAAAAGGCTCTGAAGAACCTAGGGGCAGGGCAGGAATAAAGACGCAGACGTAGAGAATGGACTTGAGGACACGGGGAGGGGGAAGGGTAAGCTGGGACGAAGTAAGACAGTGGCATGGACTTATATATACTACCAAATGTAAAATAGCTAGCTAGTGGGAAGCAGCCGCATAGCACAGGGAGAGCAGCTCGGTGCTTTGTGACCACATAGAGGGGTGGGATAGGGAGGGTGAGAGGGAGACGCAAGTGGGAGGGCATACGGGGACATATGTATACGTATAACTGATTCGCTTTGTTATACAGAAGAAACTAACACAACATTGTAAAGCAATTATACTCCAATAAAGATGTTTACACACACACACAAAAAAGAACAACAGACTCAAAAGATGAACAAACAGATTTTAAAGAGAACCAAACAACTGACATGTACACAGTGCTATATTTAAAATAGATAACCAACAAGGACCTAGTGTATAGCACAGAGAGGTCTGCTCAATGCTGTGTAATAACCTAAATGGGAAAAGGATTTGAAAAAGAAGAGATACATGTATATGTATGACTGTATCACTTTGCTGTACACCCGAAACTGACACAGCCTTGTTAATCAACTATACTCCATTATGAAATAAAAATGTTTTAAATAAAATAAAATGCATGAGCAAAACATAAATACATAAATGAATAGAACCAAACAGAATTTCTAGAGGTCAACAATTGAATTAATAAAATATCCGTGGACAGGAATAATTGGTTAGCTACACCTGAGAAGAGAATTTGAGAACTGGAAGAAAGACACAGAGACGTTCAGGAAATATCCCAGACAGAAATGAAAAATATGAAATAGAAGTTAAAAGACATGGAGTGTAGAGTGAGGTCTAACTATCATTCCAAAATGAGGTAATACAATAGGTTAGAAATAATATTTGTCAGGATAATGTCTGGTAATTTCCCAGAATGGTTAAAAGACACAGATCCAGGAAAACCAAACCAAATGAAAACAAAAACAAAAAGCAGGATGGAAAAAAAATTCCATACCTAACCACAACCACAAAACACCAAAAGACAAAAAGCCTTCAACAGCCCACAGGGAGAAGACACAGCACCCACAATGGAATAACAGTGAGGCTGACAACTGACTTCTCAACAGTAGTGAGACAAGCCAAAGGTAGTAGAATATCTTCAATAGACTGAGATAAAACAATTGACAATCTATTACCTTTAAGAAAATAATTTTTAGACAAATAAAAACTGAGAGACTTTACCACCAAAGAGCTCACTAAAGGAATATTAAAGGAAGGACTCTGTTGCTAAAGAAATGGTGATCAAAGACATTGGTAATATATGGGTAAAATAAAGCAACATTGATGGTTTATAATAATTGGCTACATTGATTGTCACATAATAAAAATCAGTGGGAATAATTGACCCAAAAGACCATTATAGTAGCTCATAAATAGTGAGGGAGTGATCAGAATTAAAACACTCTAAGGTCTTTGCAATTTTTGGAAGGCAAAAATATTGAACAACTATAAACTCGGACAAGCATTCACATTAAAATAATCTGAGGGACTTCCTGGTGACACAGTGGTTAAGAATCCCAGTGCAGGGAACACGGGTTTGATCCCTGGTCCAGGAAGATCCCTCATGCTGTGGAGCAACTAATCCCGTGTGCCACAACTACTGAGCCTGCACTCTAGAGCCTGTGAGTCACAACTACTGAGCCTGCGTGCCACAACTACTGAAGGCCTTGTGCCTAGAGCCTGTGCTCCACAACAAAGAGAAGCCACCACAATGAGAAGCCCGCGCATGGCAACAAAGAGCAGCCCCCGCTCACCGCAACTAGAGAAAGCCCGCGTGCAGCAACAAAGACCCAACACAGCCAAAAATAAAATAAATTAATAAAATAAAATAATCTGAATAACCACCAAAATAAAGGACACAGAGCTTATTATTTCCAAGTTAATACATGTGAAAGACTCAAATAGAAGGAGGAGGGGAAAATTCAATGAATTTGAAAGACAGCAATAATAAAGAGGGGAGGCAGAAAAGCAGCACAAAGAGAAAGGACATAATAAGACTTATTTCTACAATCCTAATATTTTAATAACCACAGTAAAGGAAAATGTATTAAATTTTCCCACTAAATAAAAAAGCAAATGTCAGTCTGGATTTTTTTAAAACCCACTGTTTAAAGCTGGTACTTACAGAACGTTTGAAAATCAAACTGATAATCAATGAAATCAATCATTTAGTGTTTGTGTTTTCCCTGAATTTTCTAGTTTTAGAATCAGGCTACAGTGAAGTGGCCCCCATAGTCACTGTAAATAAGCAGTTACTAGGCAACCGCTGCACACAGCATATCTAACTATGTGCTGCTGAAGTTCTGAGAAGAAAAAGAAGCAACCTCGAATCTTTTTACGATCAAAACTTTATGAATTTTCTAGCCATAGTTTTTTGAGTTGTATGATTTTTAGATCTTACACATGAAATATACTTTTCTTTTGGAAAAGTACCTTAAAATCAAGATTTTAAGAATGAGATCATTCTCTATTGTTTACTTCTTCGATCATCCTGTTCACCAACAAAAGGAACACAGAATCTAAAACTCTGGCAAAGTTATTCTATTATTTATATTCTAATTGTTATCACTTGTTGCAGAGAATAGAGAGTCCGTTAAGTTCCTACCTATTTAAATGAACAGGACTTCCCTGGTGGCACAGTGGTTAAGAATCCACCTGCCAATGGAGGGGACACAGGTTCGAGCCCCGGTTCGGGAAGATCCCACATGCCGTGGAGCAACTAAGCCCGTGTGCCACAACTACTGAGCCTGCGCTCTAGAGCCCGCGTGCCACAACTACGGAAGCCTGTGCGCCTAGAGCCCGTGCTCCGCAACAAGAGAAGCCACTGCAATGAGAAGCCTGCCCACAGCAATGAAGAGAAGACCCTGTTCGCCGCAACTTGAGAAAGCCCGCGCGCAGCAACAAAGAACCAACACAGCCATAAATAAATAAATAAATAAATAAATAAATAAATAAATTTTAAACTCAATAAATAAATGAATGAACAGTAGCTTTCTGACGGACTCAACCACATATTCTCAAGCTCTCCAGTAAATCTGTCTCAGGGTTTCTTTAACAGTGTGTGCCATGAAATGGAATTTGAAGTGCTCAGTCTGTTCGACACTCTGGAGTCACTGAAGCGCTTCCAAGTAAGACAGCTAAGTCAGCAAGGGTAGTTATTTCTGTTAATTCTCTTATGATTGCCACAGGGAGAAGGATTCACTTTAGTAAGTTCTTGAGGCCTATTACTACAAAATCATAAAAGGTTAAGAATCAGAAGAGACCATAGGGAACTTCTGGTCTGACCCTCTCTAATTGAAAAACTGCAAAATCTGAGACCATGAGAAAGGAAGTGATTCTCCCAAAGTGTACTAGCTGATTAATTGTGAAAGGGACTAGAACCCTTTGATTCTCTCCAATTCAAAGAGCTTTCCATTCACTCCCCCACTTTCCATTTATCATTTCTGTTGATAAAGCCTTAAATGCCTAATAAGCAGAGTACAAACTGTTGACTGGAGGGACTTTCTGTTTTCAGGACTCATCAGAATGATGGATTCTAACTTTCTTGGGTCATTGATTCCAAGATGCTACAGTGAAACAGCTGGCAGTTTTTCCAGGTCCACATTCCCTTTCTGAGACATGCATGCATTCCCTCCTGGCACCACCATCCTATTCACAGGGAGTTCAAAGGGTGGACCCGGGCAGATGTAGGAAAGCTGCAGGGGTGGCAGTCATGCTCATACAATCAGCTAATTTCCCAAAGGCAGCTTCAAATGTTGCTAGTGCTTTGCCACATTTTCCCCCAGTCATTTTTTAGTGAAATTGTCTTTTTATATTTAGACAAGATGAAACCCTTCCTTGATGTTTACTTTTACTCTCTTCATGTGAAAGAATGATGGAGATATTAAAGAGGGTCTAAGATAAGTAACTAAAAAGCCTAAAGGACAAGAAGTGGTTTCTTTGCAGGAGTTGAGTGAGCTGGGTATGTTTACCTAAGAAGAGACAGCTAAGTGATGATATAAGTGCAGAAAAATACGTTAAGGAGGAATTGCCTCATTAAAAATCAAAGTGCTAATCCTTAAGGTAACTTCAAATTCGGGGTTCTGAAATGTTATATTGCCACTAGAAATAATAACAAACTGTATATTTGATAAATTCTATATTTATGTGATTAGCTCTGTCAGTGTGTTTTTCAAAGCGTCTGTGGCATTTTGTACCTATATTAGCAATGTATGAGAGTTCCAGTTTTCCCACATCATTGCCAGCATTTGATACTGTCAACTTAAAAAAATTAATCATTTTGGCAATTATGTGCTTTTTATATCCTTTGTCTAATTCTTTGTCTAATCCAAGGTCATAAAGCTTTTCCCCAAGTTTTCTTCTAGAAGTTTTATAAGTTTAACTCTTATATTTAGATATAACCTTGATTTTTCAAACTAAAATTAAGTTCAAGGCACAAGCCAGGCAATGGGCTTAGGAATGCTTTGGCCAAAAAAAAAAAAAAAAAAGGAAAGCATGGGCAACAGTTATTAAAGTGAGTAGTATTTTATTTTGTTTTTTTTTTTTTGCAATTTACAAGTAAAATCAATAATCATTTCAATATTTCTCAACATTCTGTGTGTAATACACACAAACAGGAATTGTGGGCAGGGAAGAATCTCAACAAGTAGTAGACCCACTGACTTTTTCCTAATGTGTTTCCATTTATTTAAAGAGATGAGACATGAGAATTTAAATAATAGAAAATGTTTTTAAAGCAGCACACATTTCACTGAGAAACATAAGGTATAGACCAGTGATTCTCAACAGGGAAGGAGCCATATCCTTTTATGGAGACATATCAGAATCACTGGGGAGACTCTTTCAAATTATACATGTCCCCTATACCTATGTGCTGAAATTCTGGCAAAAACCCTCCCTTTTCCCATTGAGAATAATGCATATTGAGGCACTGTTACAAAAGGGCATATTTTAACTCTCAGGTAAGTTGCTTTGGGAAAAGCTGTGGATCACTGTTCTAAGTGCTTTGGGAGTTGTCTACTGAAGATTCATGGATGGTTTTTAACTGGGTCTTAAAGCATAGGGTTTGGATAGACAAAGAGGGCAAAGATCATTTCAGGTTTGATAATTGGTAGAGAGACAGGAAAATGACCAGGAGTTGTTTACTTTCCCCTGGACCACAGGTTAATGCAGGGAGATGATACGTCTGGAAGGATAGATTTAGGTTAAATTGTGGAATATAAACTCCATAAACGTAGGGGCTTTGCCTAACCAGTTCACTTCTGTATGCCCGGCACCCACAATAGTACCTTTCACATTAAACAGGCCCTCGTGAATGTTGAATTAATGAAGTCTTGACTGTCAAATTAAAAATTTAGGACATTATCTTCCAGCATCTAGACAGTGGAGAATAACTGAAGAAAGTCATAGAGACATAAGCCTAGAGCTCCAGCAAGAGATCAAGACGAAGCTATAGGTATGAGAAGCTAAGGTATAGAGAGAAGGCAAAAGTCAAGAACCAACATCCTGGAAACATGCAGAGAGAGGGTGAGACTAAAGAAAATAAGAGAGAAGGGCTGTTAGATAATAAAAACAACGAACATAAAATGTCACTTCATAATTTACAGACTCTTCCATAGGCATGATAACAGGTAAGACAGGCATAGCTTCTCCCATTTTACATAGACTTCAGTGGTGGAATAGTAATAATAAAACATTACCAACCTAAAGATAAGAAAAGAACCAAGCCAGTCACAGAAACTAAAAGTAATGTTAAGAATAAGGGGTGAATCGGCCTGGACAACCAGGAAACTGGAAACACAGTATGTTTGAACAGGGAAGGTTTTATGCAAAGAATTATTAACTTAAAGTAGGAGAGTAGCTAAAAAAAGATGTAAAGAAGACTCTAAGAGTACCTAGGGCTGCTGGAGAGTGCCTAAGGAAGAGAAAACTTGGGGGAAGGCCCACTCTCCAATAGTAAGGTTTAGATCTCTTTAGAGAAAAGGATGGTTGCCACCCACGGGATGGCAGGGAAGTTTACTGGGTTGTCAGATGCAGAGCTAGTCCACAGTCACCAAGCAGCAGGAGACAACCTTGCAGGGTACAGATGTGCAGAGGCTGGTGGAAGGATGCACAGACAGGGTCTGGGTGCCACTGCTGACACGAGGTCTGGAACACACCAGCGTCCAGGCAGGAAGGTCACGGTTAGTGGCCAACTGGGCCTGGGCTGGACTGCAAGGTCACCAAGGGACAGTGTGAGGCTGGTGCAGAGCGCACTGGATGTCGGCTTCCACACACAACCTTGCTGAGCCCTACAGCAGGAGCTACCGAAAGCAAAACAGCGCCCGGAAACCAGACGCCTCCTTCTTCCTGCAGTGTCTCTCCAGTGCCCTCTACTGGCCAAGCTTAACATCGTGTTCACCGTAAAGAAATGCTACAGACACTAGTCCACTGGGAGCTGAAAAGGAATACATTGCAACTAGGGCCGTGGGTTATTCCACATTTTCCGGAGTGCCTGCCTGTACATGACTGGGCTGTTCTATAACAAGTTCCAGAAACGAGTGGAGGCTGGGCGCGGGGTGCTGGGAGAGGATTGAGGTGGGGTGGGGAGGGGAAGGCGTACTGATGAAGCGGCAGGTTAACACGCAACCCCTGGAGGAAAGAGAGATTTTATGTCCCAGCACATCCATGGAAAACCCCAGAAAACAGTAAAAGCCGAGACTGGGTCTCCTCCCCGAACTTGGGCTTTCCCCACAGCAAGAGGCACTGAGGATTTTCTTTTCTTTTCTTTTTTTTTTTTTGCGGAACGCCGGCCTCTCACTGTTGTGGCCTCTCCCGTTGCGGAGCACAGGCTCCGGACGCGCAGGCTCAGCGGCCATGGCTCACGGGCCCAGCCGCTCCGCGGCATGTGGGATCCTCCCGGACCGGGGCACGAACCCGTGTCCCCTGCATCGGCAGGCGGACTCTCAACCACTGCGCCACCAGGGAAGCCCGGCACTGAGGATTTTGACCTACCAGCCCCGAGTTATTTGCTCACCTCTCTGGCCAGAGAGATGGGTGACTACGATTGGGAGCTACATTTGGTCATGAGGTAGGCGAGGGAAATTTTTCCCAAAGGGAGGTTGTTATGACCAAAAGAGGGACAGGGATGCTGAGAAACTTCTGATGTCTTTTATGGGGGCACAGATGAAAATGGGAATAAGGCTATCTTTGCGGAAGGCTTTTTATTGCTGTATTGTATTTGTTTTTACTCATCCTTTTATGAGCACCGCATTAATCTCTAGGTACAGCTGGATGGAGATCACTAAAGGACGCCATGCAAGGCAGACTCTATGTCAAAATGCATCAGTGGTCTCCCTCTCTCACGTGTACTTTCACCACAGAGCAGTGATGTTTTGAGATAGTGGGAATCTTTAATTCTCCGTTGATGCAAATGATATGTGAAAACAAAAGGATTCTAAACCCTAAATATTGCTCTGAAGATAGATAAGAAATACTAATCGGTTGAGCAGTTTGCGGTTCAGTAAGGTGACATCCAGTTACCCAAGTGGAGCTAACTATACAGAAGCCATGGATACCAGTAAGAAACGCACGGCAGCGGACCTCGCCGGCACCCGTCAGTCCCTGGACTGGATTCGAAGAGCTTCCGCAATACCATATCTTGCGCTGGTGCTGACCTCTGTCCCCATGCATGGGCTGGCGGTGACAACTCACTATTCATGTGCAGAGACCCGAGTTCTTCACAGCGTGCCAGACACAGCTGCTCTCATTGGAAAATTATTCTATTATCCAGTTTCTCCATATGCCTTCCAAGGGGAAATAAGTCAGTTTCAGGTAAGCATCTAAGTATCTCTAACCAATCTGTTCAGCACCGTGTTTTGTAGATATTAAAAATAAACAGGGTTCAAACTTTCCATGTAGTCCCTGTAACCCTGTAATAGTTTATATGTAGGTGTC
Organism: Lipotes vexillifer; assembly: GCF_000442215.2. Lineage (NCBI taxonomy): Eukaryota > Metazoa > Chordata > Mammalia > Artiodactyla > Lipotidae > Lipotes > Lipotes vexillifer. The sequence goes on from NW_006770652.1 coordinate 3,366,314, forward strand.
TCAGGGCACTATCCAGGAAAATGAAAGTACTTTTAAAGGCTTACAAATAACGAGCTACTGTAAGGAACCTAGTCTGAGAGGAAAAGCAATCCAATATATGAATTTAATAGAATTTAGCATTTTTAGACACAAGCCTTAATTGTCAATCATATTAAATAGTTCCTAGGTTTTGTAAACTTCTTTTAATGAAATACTTGACCCAGTATTTTAATGAGTTTAGTGATTATTCTGTGATTTCTACTCAAAGTTTATGTTTTTCAAAAGAACTTTGTGAACCTGAGAAGAAAGAAGTATATTCTTAGCGTTTAAAAAAAAACTGGTTTATGATTGAACTTGAAATGTATACCTCAACAGAGATCTTTAACTCTTGTTATCAGTGCTCTGCCACAGGGACAGAGCAAACAAATATAAAACCTCTCCCTAAAGGCAAGTTCAGACTTTATTTCATGTGTAATTGAACAGGTTACAGGGGTTCATAACGTCAAACTGCCAAGATGGCTGGAATATAATCCTTCTATCAAGACCTTGCAAGGACTGCCCTTAGAAGATGAAGGAAGAGATTACCAAATCATGGTGCTAGTGTCTGGGGATTTCTGTTTCCAGCAAACACAAACAGCCTCCATCACCTTTACCCTTCATGTGCTGGATAGGGATGAAGTAAAGGAAGCAAGCTTGATTCCTTCTCCAAGTGGGTAAGTGTCTGCATTAAAAAAGTACCAGGACACCTGGGTGTGGTGCTCAGCCTATGAGTTTAGTCAAAAGAGCGAGGGCAGGATATGAAGAAGCAAAACCTTGCACTAGAGGAAGAATAAGGAACAGAAGACCATCACAAAAGGGAGAAGTCGACACATTTCACAGTGTTGCTAATAAACAGGCTCTTAGAGCAAAGCTTATTATGGTAATTCCTTGAATTGGAAAACAACCTCCCCAAATAAATGAACTCTTGGGAACTAAGTTTTTATTTCTCATACCATTTTATTTTACACTCATGGACCATGCACTAACTGAGAACAGTCCTTTTCTCTTTTTCTCTTTCAAAAAGCAGCATCTGAATACACATATGCCTTGTAAGCATAGAATACATTGGAATATTATGGTAACAGTAAGGGAGGAAAACTGGGAGACTGGGCAACAAGGATGACGGGGTAAAAAAGGAACACAGTGTATTTTACATGATTTTCATTTTTGTGCCTTGTGAATCTTATATTGTGTTCATGTATTATCTGTTTTAAAATCGATTAAAAGGTAATTCTATATAGTTTAACAATTCACATTTTGAGTATTTTTTATTTTCCTTAAGTTATTTTCCAATATGGAAATAACCATGTTGTTTGCTATCCCTCTTAATCTGAAATTTTGAAGTTTTTCTCTAGAAAGTCGCTTTTTAACTTCTAGAATAATTTTTATGCAAAACTATGAAACTTATAGTTCAGGCCAATAATAGCCAACTCTTACACAGCAACTCACAATTTATAAGGTGTTTTCCCATGTATCATTGCATCTTTTTTCATTTTTTTTCATTTACTTACGCATTCATTCATTAAGAATTTAGTGAGTGTCTACTATTTGCCAGATCCCTGAGCTGGGAGTAGGAGATAATATGAATAAATTGCTGCTGAGGAACTTGCTCCAGTAGGGTATGTGGAAATGGAATTTAAAAAATGGTAATATGGTGCAAAGAATGCATTACATATATCTCATATATGTAAGATATAGAGGCTAAATTAGTACATTAACTCACCTTGGGGGAGGATGTTGGCAAAACTTTTTGGATGAGGTAATGTCCATGATGGATATTTAAAGTTGAAGTCAGCTAGCCAAAACAGGAGGAAAGGCACTATAGGCTCAAAGAAGGACCCGTTGAATGGTTACAAAAACATTAAACGGAATGTTATGTTTGGGAAACCACACAAAATTTGGCATTGCTGAAACACAGGGTGAGCTGGGTAGTGGCGGGACATGAAGCTGGAGAAGTTAGCAGAGGCTGGATCTCGAAAAGCCTTATGGGCTCCGTGGCACATTTGAAAGTCTTGGAGATGAAGGGAAGAAATGGAAGCCTTAACAATGCATTCAAAACAGAATCTAATCATTTCACCCTAAAAATTAATCCTGTTTTCATTTTCTTAAAAGAACTAAAATTTTTTTTTTATACTTTTTGGTTTAGCATACCTGTTCATTTCAGCAGTAAACTAGGGCTATCCTATGCTCACATCCTTTCTGGATTTGTGAGAGTTATTACTTGCGTTTCCATTCAGCAAAGCCACGAGCTTCTAGAGACATTGGCCTCACAACCCCAACTATGGACTAAAGTCAGATCATGGGCTATCACTTAAAAGAGCGCATTTAGTAATTGCAGGGACTACTAACCAGTATTTCCAGTTAAGAGGAGGTCCACTGTTGGTCTAGATGCAAAAGATGTGAGATAAAGAAGTACAAGAGAGCAAAGCAAAAGGAAGAATGCAAGGAAAAGAGGGATACAGAAGGATGAAAGAAAAAAGAATGCAAGGAAGGAAAGGACACAAGGTAGCATGAAAGGAAGGAAACAAGGAAGAACACAAGGATGGGAAGGATAGGAAAGGTCACGGAGAAAAGACGAGAAGGGACAGAAAGGAACAGGACAGGCACAGTAAGAGTGAAAGTCTTATTGTGTGCCAGGTAATAACTTGCGAAGTGCGTATATTAATATTCAAAATAGCTCTGCAAGGGAAATTTTTACACCCATTCTCTATTCGAAGAAACAGAAGCTCAGATCAGTTAAATAACTCAAAACTTTCTAACTGCAAAACAACTTTCCCACTGGAATTCTTACCTTCTGATTGAAGTCCGAACACCTGAATTAGGATCAGGTACTTACTCTGTGCCTTTGGACATTTTTCTTAGCACTTTGAATCTCAGCTTCTTCAACTATAAATTAGGGATTATAATAATTGTCTTCCGTATCCTCCTAGTTATTGGAGGTAACAATAAACGATGTAAGAGAGAATGCTATATATACCCGGAAGGCCTACATAAAAATAAGGGATGCTAATAAAGCAATAATCCATGCTGTATTGTTCTTTTCAATCTTCAGTATTAGGGTGCACGGAGGCTCAAAGGAGTTTTCCACCATCATAGCTGAAATTACTCTTAAAGCAGCTGCCGAAACCCTTGGTGTTCAAGACCATCTCTTTTTGGTACACACACTGGCAGACTATTTCCACTTGGATCCTTCTTTAGTGACTATGAGCACATTCAGAAGCAAGGTAAACAAGCATCTCTGGAACCTTCCAGTGTTGGCTGAAGATCCTAGGCAAGTCATTCCTTTACAAGGTCACTCTGTACAATTCCACTGGTCTATGGAACATGATGTTTCTACAGCACTGCCAGAGCTAATGCAAGTTTTTCAACAGCATGCTTCCTCTAAGTATCTTGCCCAGATTTTAGGATATAAGATTGAAGGTTGGAGATTACTTCAAAAATCTCAAAGAAGACCCAAGCAGTTAAGGGCTATCCCAGTCCCAACAGTAGGGCCAAATGAAATGACGAGGAAACCAAACAACCCTTTCTCTGTTTCATTACCCACCTTAGTGACTCCTTGGATCCCTAAAGATGAGGCCTCTTCAATTTCTGGCTCATTTGCTGCCTTAAGACAGATCACTCCTATCCTCCATCCTGACTTTATTCCAGGTACTCCAAGGTATACAAAGATGACAAGGCCACCGCGTACAGTAGCATCACAGAATTCGTTAAGGGAAATGTCCTTGACAACAAACCTGGAATATTCTTTTGCTTTTCCTGAGGCCCTTCCTTCTATGGTATTAAGAGCTACTTCATTCACAGGTTCGGACTTCCTTCAGAGTAGGACTGCTACAGTATCAGTGTTATTAGAAAAACTAGACTTGACAGAGGAGTGGGAGATAAGGGGGCATGCATACCCCAATCCACGGGACAAAAATACAAAAGCGTCCTGTTTTATCATCTGACCTTGTCTCAGACTCAGTCACTAGACTTGACAGAGTGGGAGATAAGGGGGCATGCACACCCCAATCCACGGAACAAAAATACAAAAGCATCCTGTTTTACCTGACCTTGTCTCAGACTCAGTCACTCAACCTTGGTATTCACGAGCCTTTCTTGCCTCATCCAAGTACTCTCATTTTTCTGGGTCCTCAGTCTCTGAGGAGGTGATACAGGATGTGGCCACACCTTCCGAGGGACTATCTTCAATGACAACATTCCTCTGCAGATGGAGTGGCTCTCACCCAGTCTACCTGGGAAGGTGTGTACAGTCACCTAACAGTCTCCTGATACCTGCAGCCTCAGCGAGGGAGATATTGGCAGTCTCGCATTTTCCCCTTGAGTTCAGCCAGTTGCCCCTGTCAAGCTGGCTGAAGCAGAAGCATCTTCATGAGTCTGGTCATGTGTCTGAGACTCCTGAAGTTTCTCAGTGGATTCATTCATTCCCCACTCCTACAGAGACAGTTTCACCTCTTGGCCTGAGCGTAAATACCAAATTTGCATGGGATAGTACATTTGACTCAACTCTTTTGCTGTGGGAGACTGCTCATTTCTCCAGCAACCAATCAGAGGAAGACTCATCATCTGATGTGATTTTGAAAACTCAACCTTATTCTAAGGAGACCTCATCATTTAATCATTTACCTGATTTATTGGATTCATCCCTTTCTGAGCTGCCCAAATTTGCAAATGCATTTGAGATACCTGAAAGCATGGGCTCAAAGACTATAATGCATTTCCTTAGTGACGGGTATTCAGGCATATAGAACATTTAGCTTTTGGCAAATTCTCAAGAAGTAGCCAAACTTCACCAGGCGACACAGTGCTTAACCTGGATCCTACTGGAATGGTGGTAAGTCACCCGCATACCACCCAAAACTTATTGACAAGATATGGGACTATTTCTGACGTTAACAACGTGCAAGGTAAGATTGTGGTAGTTGCTTAGTTTTCTATTTGCTATATTTTTCAGTGAATCTTTATACTAACAAGTAGTAACCAAATAATGTTGGTTAAAATATTCAGATTAAAATAGTGTTAAGATTAAAATACAGTGCCTAATGTTAACTGTGATGACGTTATGAGTGCTGGATTTTCTTCTGTCTATATTTTCTGTATTTTCCAATATTTCTACAAGGAGCATAGAGATTTTCAGGAGGAAAAAATTTTTTTTTTTTTTTTGCGGTACGCGGGCCTCTCACTGTTGTGGCCTCTCCCGCTGCAGAGCAGAGGCTCCGGACGCGCGGGCTCAGCGGCCATGGCTCACGGGCCCAGCCGCTCCGTGGCATGTGGGATCCTCCCGGACCGGGGCACGAACCCGTGTCCCCTGCATCGGCAGGCGGACTCTCAACCACTGCGCCACCAGGGAAGCCCCAGGAGGAAAAATTTTTAAGAAAATATTATGTAAGAAAAGTCAACAACAAAATGCAGTACCCATTTTATGCCCTCTACACATTAAATACAATTCAGATTTATCAAAGATTCACAAACGTGGAAGGAACTTCAAGCCATCACTTAGACCATACTCTGTCTAGTTACTATTATTCCTTGATTATCTCAGAAAGACACTGATAATCTGTTGCAACCTTATGGTTCATCATAGTTAGAAAAAGGCTTGCTAACAAATTCAATCTCTATTGGTAAAATTAAGACCATCTTCTCTCTCACCATATACTCTAAACACAGGCAGTACTGTGATTAAGAATTCAGTATCTATAGCCAGACAAGTGTTCAAAATCTAGCTCTATAACATACTATTTGTGTGACCTTGAGTAGCTACTTAATTTTATTATTTTATTTTCATCATTTATAAATTGAGGATAATCATTATCCCAATATGTTTGTCCTGAAGGTAAAATGAAATATGTACTTAGTGCAGTGCCTGGCATCGGGTGAATGTTCTTTAAATGCAACCTGTTATCATGTCTGCCCAGCTTCTCTTTTCTGAACTGGGTAACTCATATCGGAGTGATTCTCTTAGAACTTGTCTCATATTGAAGCATACTTGTATGGTAACTTCCATGGAAAATTGCATGGATGATTTTTAATTCTGGGGGATTTCCTATGTTTCAATTAAACATCTAATTTAAATTGAGGCTCACCATTTTATCTGGATTCACTACAGAGTTTCCAGAGACATCATTTTGACAAGGTACAACCAGTTTGTCTCTCACTAAATATGAACTGCTTCACACAACAAAGATTCTGAAAACATGTGCTCTCCATCCTGAATCTCAGAAACCCAAGGACATGTCACCCCCAGGTAAGCAATTCTATCACCAAGGAGGGAAAGCTGATGGAACTTGAGCCTGTTTGAAACTTATCTCCCTGGTAGGTAGAACATACACTGTTAGTCAATCCCATGAAATATGCAACAGTGCTCAGATCTCCCTTCAAAATAGTCTTTCCTTCATCAAGTAATTGTCCCACTCTGTCTTCTAGATTCACTGCTTTTTCCTAGTATGACACTCTTCTTTCCAACTTAGTGCGACTCACAATATCTAAAGCCACCTGCCTTTGTTATATTGCAGCATATTCCCATTTTTGCGATAGTCACCTACCTCATTGTCTCTCTCAGACAACACCGAACCTTTTCTGTGCAGAGCTTGAATTGTTTTCTAGGTGCTTTGGGATTTAAATGTGTTCTTTGAAATTAGAGCACTAGTTCATTACTATGTTTCTGTTCAATTATACAACTGTTATGTCCTGAACTTTAAAAAATGTTCCTGTTGAGCTTTTTAACATAGACATACAGACACACACACGCACAGACACACACACACACAATCAGTTTAGAAATTTGAGCCCACTGCCAAAATATTGTTTTTCTGAAGCCCTCTAACCCAGACTTAGTTACTTGACACCTACTGATGAGCTAATCTCAAGACCTTCTTCTATACTATAATTTAAGGCTGAGAGGATGAGGAAATTAACAAACTCTGTGACTACATAGAAGTAGCATCAAAGCTGTAATGCAAACTCTACCAGTTGATGATAAGACAGAAGATAAAGAAGGTCAGAGAAGAGGGAGAGGGAAGCGAGCGAAAGAAAACCAAAAGAGAAAGTGCAGACAGAGCTTAAGACGGATGAACCTGACCCTTGAGTAGATAGAGCAAGTGTCCCCAAATCAAAGGCTAAAAACAGAGATGAAAGAAGTCAGTCTCTTTCACTCCTTCCTGGAATTACTTATGTGGTACCCAAATACAGGATGTCTGTGATTTCCCACATTCCTATGCAAATCAGGTCCAAAAATGAATATGGGGGGGAAATAAGTCAACCACCAAGACAACCTTAAACATCTAAATAAGAATGGTTTTTGGTGAAATTTGTTTCTTGTTTGCTCCTTCTAGATCAACCCAACACATCTCCAACAGTTGTTAATCCAATTCAACTGATAACAGCAACTGTCGGGCACAGACTCCATTTCCCAATCCATCCTGACACATTTTATGATCAGGAAGATGGCAGCTCAACTCACTTGACACTTGCAATAAAATCAGTAACTGAATATCCTTGAGGCTCAGAAAGCTGGCTGCAATTTAATTTGACTCATCAAATACTATATGGATATCCCCCAGAACTGGATTTTCAGTATTCCCCTCAGGAATTTATTCTTCGTGCCACAGATTCTGGGGGCCTGGCTGCTCAGATGCTTTTCACCATTGAACTGAAGCTGCCCAGAAGTACACCCTGCCACACTTACACTCTGCACACTAAAAACAGCTTCTACTCATTTATCAAGAAGAGAGAGAGGATTAGTTTGTTTTTTGCTAAAATCACTGACTACCTAAACTCCAGTAGCCCTGAACAAATTGTATTAACCACCCTGAGACCAGGGTCTACTATTATATCCTGGTATAACAGAACCTTATGTGAAGTCAACGGCAGTTCTCTGAAAAGGTGTCCTAACAGAAAAATTCAGGAAGTGATGTTTAAACTAAGAAGGCCTGATGGGAATGTCCATCCAGATTTTGCATATGCTATGTCACCAGAATACAAAATTGGCACAATTGAGAACATCACATATGGTGGAATCTGCCTTATTCTGGAGCCAGATAATGGGTCGTTAACTGAAAACAGCATTCTTGCCTCATCTAACATAGAAAATACCCACTGGATTAGAAATCTTGTTTTGGCTTTGTTGGTAAGTACGTGTATACTGATTGTGGCAATAGCAGCAAGTGTAGCTTACCATTTCTATAGGAACTATAAGACTTTTCTTATTCCTCAGTCCCTGGAGTTTCAAGGGAGGACCTTAATAAGTAATTCAGACCAAGAAATGTATGTGCTAAGGCCGAGAAAGCCCCCTATCCTGGAGTGTGAAGTTTCACCCTCACCTGGATTATGGAGAGGGACACCATTGTCTTCTCAACATCAACCTTACAGAGAAAACACGACCTCTGCCACAGACACAAGAGTAGTCAACCTTCCAGCCTTCAAAACGTCAAGTCCCATTCCCTAATGAACTGGATCTCACTAGCCAGAGGAGAAGTGAGTAATACTATCAGAAATCCAAATGTATCAACAACTGTATGAGAAACAGGGATAACTGATCTAGAAAGCAGGTAAAATAAACAATTGCTGAGTCAAATTGTTAAAAGATAAGCAATAAATAATTCAACCTCCATGTTAACTGTTTTAACATACTACCAATTAATTCTAATCACTTATTTCTCCTTAGAAGCCTGATGGTCAATTATAAATTATGTCACCCAGACCACCACTACCATAAACAAATCATGTAATGAATCATCCATTATGGAAAGAAATTGCATCACTGGCAACAGCATTTCCAAATGTAAAAAATGTGCTCCTTAACAGGAGAGGCCCGCATACTGCAAAAAAAAAAAAAAAAAAAAATGCTGTAAACTGCCAGCCCAAGATACTCATTACAACCTTCAGCATGAAGGCATAAATAATATAACTATAAATAATAAATTCTGCAATAGGTTAAGGTTTGACTGTGTATAGGAAAGAATGATTAAATGTTTACCTCTCCACTGTATTTGTTTGTTTGTTTATTTTTGCGGTACGCGGGCCTCTCACTGTTGTGGCCTCTCCCGTTGCGGAGTACAGGCTCCGGACGCGCAGGCTCAGCGGCCATGGCTCACGGGCCCAGCCGCTCCGCGGCATGTGGGATCTTCCCGGACCGGGGCACAGAACCCGTGTCCCCTGCATCGGCAGGCGGACTCTCAACCACTGCACCACCAGGGAAGCCCCCTCTCCATTGTATTTTTAAAGTTTTTGTCCAGTTTTATTGCGATATAGTTGACATACAGCACTGTATAAGCAATGATTTCACTTACATATATCATTAAATGATTACCATGATTTAGAGAACATCCATCATCTCATATAGATACATTAAATAAATAGAAACAAATATGTGTCATTGTGATGAGAACTGTTAGGGTTTACTCTCCTAGCAACTTCCATATATAACACACAGCAGGGTTCATTATCTTTATCATGTTGTACGTTACATCCCTAGTACTTCTTTATCTTACAACTGGAAGTTTGTACCTCTTTTTTTTTTTTTTTTGCGGTACGTGGGCCTCTCACTGCTGTGGCCTCTCCCGCTGCGGAGCACAGGCTCCGGACCTGCCGGCTGCCCCAGCCACTCCGCGGCATGTGGGATCCTCCCACACCGGGGCACGAACCCGTATCGCCTGCATCGGCAGGCGGACTCTCAACCACTGCGCCACCAGGGAAGCCCCAAGAAGTTTGTACCTCTTGACTGCCTTCATCTATCCCCCCTCTGGTAGCCACAAATCGAATCTCTTTTTCTTTGAGTTTATCAGTTTGTTTTTGAAGCATAATTGACCTACAACTCTATGTTAGTTCCTGGTGCACAACATAATGATTCAATATTTCTATAAATTTCAAAATGATCATGAGAAGTCTACTTGTCATCTGTCACCATACAAAGATATTACATAGTTACTGACTATATTCCTCACACTGTACATTTCATACCCTTCACTCATTTATTTTGTAACTCAAAGTTCGTACCTCTTAATCTCCCTTACCTCTTTCTCTCCTCCCCTTACCCACCTCCCTTCTGGCAACCACGTGTTTGTTCTCTGAATCTATAACTCTGTTTCTATTTGATTTTGTTTGCTCATTTGTTTTGTTTTTAGATTCCACATATAAGTGAGATTGTACAGTATTTGTCTTTCTCTGACTTAATTTCACCTAGCATAATACCCTAGAGGTCCATTCTTGTTGTCACAAATGGCAAGATTTCATTCTTTCTTATGTGAGTAATATTCTATTGTGTGTGTGTGCATATGTGTGTGTGTGTATATATATATATGCCACATATTCTTTATCCATTCATCTATTATGGGTCTCTAGGTGGCTTTTATATCTTGGCTATTGAAAATAATGCTGCAATGAACATAGGGGTGCATATATCTTTTCTAATTAGTGTTTTCATTTTCTTTGGATAAATGCCCAGGAGTGGAAGTACTGGTAGTTCTATTTTTAGCTTTTTGAGGAATCTCCATACTGTTTTCCACAGTGTCTGCACCAATTTACAATCTCACCACAGGGCACAAGGGTTCCCTTTTCTTCACATCCTTGCCAACACTTGTTATTTGTTGACTTTTTGATAATACCTATTCTGACAGGTCTGAGATGATATCTCATTGTGGTTTTGTTTTTCATTTCCCTGAAGATTAGTGATGTTGAACATCTTTTCATGTGCCTGTTAGCCATCTGTATGTCTGCTTTGCAAAAATGTTTATTCAGGCCATCTGCCCATTTTTAAAATTGGGTTGTTTGGTTTTTGGATGTTGAGTTGTATAAGTTGTTTGTTTATTTTGGATATTAACCCCTTGTCAGATATATCATTTAGAAATATCTTCTCTCATTCGGTAGGCAGCCTTTCATTTTGTTGTTAGTTTCTTTTGCTGTGCAAAAGCTTTTTAGTTTGATGTAGTTTAATTTATTTATTTTTGCTTTTGTTGTCCAGCCTGAGGAGACATATCCAAAAAATACTGCTAAGATTGATGTCAGAGAGAATACTGCCAATATTTTCTTCTAAAATTTTTATGGTTTCAGGTCTTACATTTGAGTCTTTAATCCATTTTAAGTTGATTTTTGTATATGGTGTGAGAAAGTAGTCCAGTTTGATTCTTTTGCATGTAGCTTTCCAGTTTTCCCAAAACCATTTATTGAAGAGGCTGTCTTTCCCCCATTGTATATTCTTGCCCCCTTTGTCATAGATCAATTGCCCATATAAATGTGAGTTCATTTCTCAGCTCTTTATTCTGTTCCATTGATCTATGTGTCTGTTTTTGTGCCAATACCATGCTGTTTGATGACTGTAGCTTTGTAGTATAGTTTTATGTCAGGGATGTGATACATCTGTTTCATTCTTTTTTTTCTTAAGATTGTTTTGGCTATTCAGGATCTGTTGTGTTTCCATACTAATTTTAGAATTATTTGTTCTAGTTTTGTGAATGCCACTGGTATTTTGATAGGGATTGCATTGAAATCTGTAGACTGTCCTGGTTAGTATGGTTATTTTAACAATGCTAATTCTTCCCCCAAGACTGAATCAGGAAGAAATAGAAAATATGAATGAACCACTTATCAGGAATGAAGTTGAATCAGTAATTTTAAAACTCCTAACAAACAAAAGTCATGGACCAGATGGCTTCACAAATTCTACTACACATTTAGAGAAGAGTTAACACCCATCCTTCTCAAACTATTCCTGAAAATTGCAGAAAAAGGAATGCTTCCAAACTCAGTCTACAAGGCCAGCATCACCCTGATACTAAAACCAGACAAAGATATCACACACACTAAAAGAAAATTATAGGTCATTATCACTGATAAACATAGATGCAAAAATCTTCAAAAAATATTAGCAAACTGAATTCAGCAATATATTAAAAGGATCATACTCCATGATCAACTGGGATTTATCCCAGGGATGCAGGGATGGTTCAATATCCACAAAGCAATCAATGTGATACACCACATTAACAAATTGAAGAATAAAAATCATACGAGCATCTCAATAGGTGCAGAAAAAGCTTTTGACAAAATTAAACATCGATTTATGATTTAAAACTCTCCAGGAAGTGGGCATAGAGGGAACCTATCTCAACATAATAAAGGCCGTAGATGATGAGCCCACAGTTAACATCACACTCGATAGTGGAAAGCTGAAAGCATTTCCTCTAAGAGCAGGAACAAGACAAGGATGCCCACTCTCACAGAGAAGTCCTAGCCATAGCAATCAGACAACTAAAAGAAATACAAGCATCCAAATTGGAAAGGAAGACATAAAACTGTCACTCTGTGCCTTTGACATGATACTATACATATAAAATTTTAAAGATTCTAGCAAAAAAACTAGTAGAACTCATCAATGAATGCAGGATACAAAATTAATATAAAGAAATCTGGTGTGTTTCTGTACACTAACAACAAACTATCAGAAAGAGAAGTTAAGAATACAATCCCATTTACAATAACAACCAAAAGAATAAAATACCTGAGAATTGGGAGTTCCCTTGTGGTCTAGTGGTTAGGGTTCAGTGATTTCACTGCTGTGGCCCAGCTTCAATCCCTGGTGGGGGAACTGAGATCCCTTAAGCCACAAGGAGGTGCAGCCTAAAAAAAAAAAAAAAAAAAAGCCTGTCAATAAATCTAACTAAGGAGGTAAAAACCCTGTACTCAGAAAACTATAAGACACTGATGAAAGAAATTGAAGATGACACAAATAGACATACTATGCTCATGGATTGGAAGAATTAATATTGTTAAAATGACTTCACCATTGTATTCTTACCTTTGACTCACAAACAAGCACCTCATACTGATCTTTTAAAAGACTGACAAAAGGTCTTCCCTGGTGGCGCAGTGGTTGAGAGTCTGCCTGCCAACGCAGGGGAAGTGGGTTTGTGACCCGGTCCGGGAAGATCCCACATGCTGCAGAGCTGCTGGGCCCGTGAGCCATGACTGCTGAGCCTGCGCATCCGGAGCCTGTGCTCCCCAACGGGAGAGGCCACAACAGTGAGAGGCCCGCATACCACAAAAAAAAAAACCAACAAACCTTCCCTCGATTCTATTCTTTTATTGAGCTACCATAACAGGCAAGGGTGCTTTGGTCACTACACTTCTGAAAGAGCTGACTCATATCCTCTACTTCTAACTTCATTCAAGTAACATTTTAATCACTACAATTTAGTTTCTACTCCCACTGCTCCATGGAAATGGCTTTTTGGAAGTAATTGCCAGCATCTTGGTTGGCATATCTTTTGGTTGGCCTTGTTTTAAGTCTTCAGTCTTCTGAACACCTCTGCAACTTTTGTGGCACTTCTTTATTCTGACCTCTCTGACCTTTATTTTTCCTTCTCTTCTACCCCTTAAAACATATTCCCAAGGACTGTCCTTGAACTTGGTATGTACATAAATTTAATGTGATGTCTACTTTTAAATAGGACAATATTTTCTCTCTTCTTTTAATATTCTCATCTAAATAGGTATTACCCCATTCCTTACTAAGAAAGAAATTACAGGGGCATTTTAATTCAAAATGTTTTCTCCTTTGAAGCTTTTCATTTTCAGTTGATTCAGAGCAGTGATGGAATTAAATTTAAAATGTTACAAATAAGACAACCCTAATCAGACATTAAGTTTACACATTTCACTAGGAGGAACTTGTTTCAATATACACAACCTGCTAAATTTAGTTTCTACTGAATATTCAGACAGGATATAAAAACAAATCTACAAATTGAACCATATGAAATGGCCAATATTCAATTTTGTTTTGAATATAAAAATGGCAATTTTGTATGGTTCAATCTAATATGTTCATTTTAATCATGGAAATAGATCTGAATGAAATTAAACCTAATAAGTGTAAATTCAGATCCTGGAAATCTCAAAATTAAGTCTAGTGCTTCAAATCTTTACAATAATATGGAAATTTCTAGATTTGCTCATATTAGCAGCACCTCCATAACAAAGTTAGCATCTGGACACTTTTGTTCTCTACACGTTGTGCAATTGTACTGGTGACTTTAATTGAAATATTCCAGAAATAACAAAGCAAATAACACAATGCCTCATAAAACAAGTTGGCCAAAGTACTGTAGATTGTTTTGCCCTCAATTAAGGGCACCTTAGTACTGTAAAGTCAGGAATACAAGTGCAGTATTCAAGAATTCAAACACTTGGTGACCTTCCTCTAAAACTAAGCTGTGTATTTTTCAGTCTTATTCTTAATACTTACATGATATACCAGTGTCAATCTATATATTAATAAGTCTATGTATTAATGAGGTTTGCACATGTCCACAGTGATTTTGAACAATCTCCATATAAACTGGAATTTTTGGAGTAAAATATCACAGTATTTATGACTGTAATAGTTTGTCAAACAAGCCATGCAATTATCAGAGGATTGTGAAAATTTTGCCTTATACTAGGATTACAAAAATAAAAGAGCTTTTAGTCAGTAGAATCTTTCCCCTGAGCTTTATTAAGATACAACTGACATATAACATAGTGTAAGTTTAAGGTGTATACTTGATATACTGCACTTTTATATTGCAAAATGATTACCACCATAGGGTTAGCTGTCACCTCCATCACATCATGTAATTACCATTTCTTTTTTGTGGTGGGAACATTTAAGATCTATTCTCTTAGAAACTTTCTAATATATAATACAGTAATATTAACTAGAATCACAATGCTGTGCTTAGATCCCCAGAACTGATTTGTCTTATAACTGGATTCTGTATCCTATGACCAACATCTCCCTGTTTCCCCCACCCCCAGGCTCCTGGTAACCACCGTTCCACTCTTGCTGAGTTTGATTTGGTAGATTACATATATAAGTGATATCATACAGTAATTGTCTTTCTCTGACTTATTTCACTTAGCATAATACCCTCAAGGTCCATTCATGTTATTGCAAATGGCAGGATTTCCTTCTTTCTTATGGCTGAATAATATTCTATTTTATATATATACATATATATATTATATAAACATATTATATATATAATACAATAACAATTTCTTTATCCATTCATTTGTTGAAGGAAACTTAGGTTGTTTCTTGGCAATTATGCATAAAACTGCAATAAACATGGGAGTTCGGGTACATTTTCAATATCCTGTTTCCTTTCCTTTGGATATATACCCAGCAGTGGGATGGCTGAATTATAAGGTTGTTCTATTTTTAATGTTTTGAGGAACCTCAATAATGTTTTCCATAGTGGCTGTACAATTTACATTCCCACTAGCAGAGCACAAGGGTTCCCTTTTCTCCACATCTTCATCAGCATTTGTTACCTTTTTGATGATAGCCATCCTAACAGATATGAACTGATGTCTCATTGTGGTTTTGATTTGTATTTCCCTGATGGTTAGTGATGTTGAGCACATTTTCATGAACCTGTTGGCCATTTGTATATCTTCTTTGGAAAAAATGTCTATTCAGTCCCTCTTCTGCTATTGAGCTGTATGAGTTCTTTGTATATTTTGGATATTAACCCCTTATCAGATATATAATTTGCAAAATTTTCTCCCATTCCAAAGATAAGGTTGCCTTTTCATTTTGTTGATTGTTTCTTTTGCTGTGCAGAGGCTTTTTAGCTTGATGTAGTCTCACTTATTAATTTTTGCTTTTGGTGTCATATCCAAAAAATCATTGTTAGGAACTTTTCCCCCTATATCTTCTTCTAGGAGTTTTATGGTTTCAGGTCTTGTGTTTAAGTTTTAAATCCATTTCAAGTTAATTTTTATGAGATAGGGATCCAGTTTCACATGTGGTTATCCAGTTTTCCCAACACCATTTATTGAAGAGACTATCCTTTCCCCATTGAGTATTCTTGGCTCCCTTTTCAAATATCAGTTGACCATATATGCAAGGGTCTACTTCTGGGCTCTCAATTCTGTTCCATTTGTCTATGTGTCTATTTTTATACCAGCACCATCCTGTTTGATTACTGTAGCTTTGTATTTAGTTTAAAATCAGGGAGTGTGATGCCTCCACCTTTGTTCTTTCTCAGGATTGCTTTGTGGTTCCATACAAATTTTAGGACTTTTTAAAAAATTTCTGTGAAAATGCTGTTGGAATTTTGATAGGGATTGCATTGAATCTATAGATGGCCGTTAGTAGTATGGCTATCTTAATATCAGTTCTTCTGATCCATGAACATGGGGTATCTTTCCATTTGTTTGTGTCTTCTTCAATTTCTTTCGTCAGTGTCATAGTTTTCAGTGTGTAGATCTTTCACCTCCTCAGTCAAATTTACTCTTAAGTACTGATATTTTACTTTTTCGATGCTATGGTAAATGGAATTTCCATTATTTCTTTTTCAGATATTTCATTGTTATTGTACAGAAATGCAACTGAATTCTATATGTTGATGTTGTATCCTACAACTTTACTGAATTTTTGATTAGTTCTACCAGTTTTTCTTGTGGCATCTTTAGGATTTTTCTATATGTAAGATGATGTAATCTGCAAACAAAGTCAATTATACCTCTTGCTTTCCAATTTGCATGCCTTTTCTTTCTTTTTCTTGCCTGATTACTCTGACTAGGACTTCTAGTACTGTACTGAATAAGAGTGGTAAGAGTGGGCACGCTTGTCTTGTTCCTGATCTTAGAGGAAAAGTTTTCAACCTGTCATCAATGAGTATGTTGTGAACTGTGAGCATTTTATATACAGCCTTTATTATGTTGAGGTGTTACCTCTATACCCAATTAGTTGAGTGTTTTTATCACAAAAGAATGTTGTATTTTATCAAATGATTTTGTTGCATCTATTGAGGTGATTATATGGTTTATATCTTTTATTCGACTAACGTGGCACATCACATTTACTGATTTTCATATGTTGAACCATCTTTGCATCGCAGGGATAAGTCCACCTTAATCACTGTACACTTTTTAATTTGCTGTTGAATTTGGTTTACTAACATTTTATTGAAAATTTTGCATCTATATCCATAAGATCTAGTTTTATTTTCTTGTAGTATTCTTATCTGGATTTGGTATCAGGGTAATGCTGGCCTCATAGAATACGTCTGAAAGTGTTTCCTCTTCAGTTTTTTGGAAGAGTTTGAGAAGTGTTGGCATTACTTCTTTAAAAGTTTGGTAGAATTCACCAGTGAAACCATCTGGTCCTGGGCTTTTACTTTTGGGATTTTTTTTTATTATTGATTCAATCTCCTTACTCATGATTGATCTGCTCAGATCTTCTATTTCTTCATGATTCAGTCTGGGTAGGTTGTATGTTTCTAGGAATTTACTCATATTTTTTCTGGGTTATACAATTTGTTGGCATATAATTGCTGATAGTAGTCTCATTATCTTTTGTATTTCTGTATTATCAATTATAATGTCTCCTCTTTCATTTATAATTTTGAGTCTTCTTTTTTCCTTAGTCTAGCTAAAGATTTGTCAATTTTATCTTTTCAATAAATCCAGCTCTTAGTTTTTATTGATCTCTTCTATTGTTTTTCTGGCCTCTATTTCATTTACCTATGCTCTGATCTTTGTTGTTTCATTCCTTCTGCTAACTTTGGGCTTAGTTTGTTTCTTCTTTTTCTAGCTTCATGAGGTGTTAAATTAGGTTGTTTACTTCAGATCTTTATTTTTTTCCCTAATGGAGGTGTTTGTTGCTAGAAACTTCCCTCTTTTGCAGCATACCATATGTTTTGATATGCTCTATTTCCATTTTTGTTTCAAGATATTTTAAAATTTCTCTTTGATTTCTTCTTTGACCCATTGACTGTTCAAGAGTGTTAATTTCCACATTTTTGTGAATTTTTAAGTTTTCCTCTTGTTAGTGACTTCTATTTTCATACCACTTAGTATGATTTCAACCTTCTTAAATTTGCTAAGACTTGTTTTGTGACCTATATGAACTATCCTGGAGAATACTGTGTGTACTTGAGAAGAATTGAGTATTCTGTTGCTGTTGGATGGAATGTTTTATATGTCTCCTAGGTTCATTTGGTCTAAGTAATGTTGGTTACAGTCCAATTTTTTTTTTTGGTTTTATATCTGGATTATTTATCCGTTGTTGAAATTAGGGTACTGAAGTCCCCTACTATTGTATTGTTACAATACGATAATATTTATCCTTTCAGATCAGTTAGCATTTTCTGAATATATTAAGGTGCTCAATTATGGATGCATATATATGATTCTTATATCTTCTTGATGAATTGACCCCTTTACCATTATATAACGACCTCTGTCTCTTGTTATCATATTTGGCTTTAAGTCTATGTTGTCTGATCTAAGTATAGCTACCCTGCTCTCTTTTGGTTTCCACTTGCATGGAATGTTTTTCCTCTCTTCATTTTGAGCCAATGTGTGTCCTTAAAGCTGAAGTGAGTCTCTTGTAGGCAGCATATAGTTGTATCTTGTTTTTTGTTTTTTAATCCATCCAGCCACTATATGCCTTTTAATTGGAGAATTCAATCTATTTACATTTAGAGTACTTATTGATAGGTAAGGACTTAGTAATGTCATCTGTTTTCCTGGCTGTTTTGTATTTCTTGCGTTCCTTCCTTTCTTGCTACCTTCCTTTGTGAACTGATGATTTTCTGAAGTGGTATGCTTTGATTCCCTGCTCTTTATGTTTTGTGAATCTACTGTAGATTTTTGCTTTGTGGTTACCATGAGGCTTACATAAAATATCTTATACATATACCAGTCTATTTTACACTGATAATAACTTAACTTCAATCACATACAAAAACTCTACACTTTTACTACCCCCTTCAAGCTTTTGATGTCAGTTTACCTCTTTTATATTGTATATTCATTAACAAATTATTGTAGCTATAGTTATTTTTAACACTCTTGTCTTTTAACCTTTACACTAGAGTTAAGTGGTTAATACTCCACAATATTATAGTATTATTCTGAATTTGACTGTACACTTACCTTTACCACTACATTTTCATGTTTCTGTTACTAATTACTGTCCTTTCATTTCAACTCGAAGAATTCTTTCAGCATTTCTCATAAGGCAGGTCTAGCAGTGATAATTCCCTCAGTTTTTGTCTGGGAAAGTTCTTTCTCTCTCCTTCATTTCTGAAGAACAGCTTTGCCATATAAAATACTCTTTTGGCAGCTGTTTCCTTTCAGCAATTTGGATATATCATCCCACTCTCTCTTGGCCTATAAGGTCTCTCTGAGAAATCCACTGATAATCTTTTGGGGGTTCCCTTATAAGTTACTAGCTTTTTTCCCCCTTGCTGCTTTTAAGAGTCTCTGTCTTTGATTTTTGACACTTGTATTACAGTGTATTTTGGAAAGGAGCTTTTTAAGTTAATTTTGTTTGATGACATATGAACTACATGTACTTGGATATCCAAATCTCCCCCCAGGTTTAGGAAGTTCTGTCATTATTTCTTTTTTAAAAAAAATTTATTTGTTTATTTTTGGCTGTGTTGGGTCTTCGTTGCTGCACGCGGGCCCTCTCCAGCTGCAGTGAGTGGGGGCCACCCCTCGCCGTGGTGTGTGGGCCTCTCATCGTGGCGGGCCCTCCCATTGCGGAGCATGGGCTCCAGAGCACAGGCTCAGTAGTTGCGGCTCGCGGGCTCCAGAGCACAGGCTCAGTAGTTGCGGCACACAGGTCCAGCCGCTCCGCGGCATGTGGGATCCTCCTGGACCAGGGATCGAACCTGCATGCCCCGCACTGGCGGGCGGACTCCCAACCACTGCACCACCAGGGAAGCCCTGTCACTATTTCTTTAAATAAGTTTTCTGCCCCCTTCCTGCTCTCTTCTTCTGGAACTCCAGTAATTCACCAACTGGTTCTTTTGAGGGCAGCCCATAGAACACTTAGGCTTGTTTCACTCCTTTTCATTCTTTTTTCTTTGTACTCCTCTGACTGGATAATTTCAAAGTTATGTCTTCTGTTTCACAGATTCTTTCTTCTGATTGATCCATTTTGTTTTTGCTGCTCTCTAGTACATTTTCTATTTCATTTCATTCATTGTATTCTTTATCTCAGGAATTTGTATGCTTTATGACTTCCTTTTATTAAACTTCTCATTTTGTTCATGTATTTTTGTCCCTGATATTGTTGAATTGTCTTTGTTTTCTTGTAGCTTATTGTGTTTCCTGGGCAACAGCTATTTTAAATTCTTTATTGAGTAAATTGCAGATCTCCATGTTTTGGGGTTGTCACTGGAAGATTGTGATCCTTTGGTGGTGTCATGTTACCTTGATTTTTCATGTTTCTTGAAGTTTTGTATTGCTTTTTTTGCTTCTGAAGTAGCAGTCACCTCCTCTAGTCCTTACTAACTGCCTGTAGGAGAGAGATACCTTCTGTCAGCCCTGCTAGGTGTTCAGAGGCTATCTCAGACCTTCTGTGAATACACCTGCTCCATGCTCCTTTCTCCCTCTTGTGGAAAAATTCTTAAGCTTATCTGCCTTCTCTGGATTCTACAATACAGCAGGCCAAGTGCTGACAGTGTCTCTTTGTTTTCCCAAAGGTGGCTAAAGCTCAAGTTTGGAGTTTCACCCTTGCCTGCAGATTTCAATCCAGCTTTCTGCATGTGCTCACTAGCTGTCTGTCAAAGCTCACTCTCACTGCTGCCATCAGCAGTGCACAAAGGGAGCTGGCCACAGTGTGGTAGGGGTCTCTGGGTGAGGCATGCAGAGTGCTGAGGGTTGTCTGTGGGCTAGCTGGGCGGACCCAAGGCGAGGTGTTCCCAGCAGCTGGTGGATGGGCTTCTTGATAGAGTCTACAACACAGTTAGTAAGATCCGCATCCCTTTAATGCCCTCTGAGAATCCTATCTGCCACTCTCCCAGCATCTTCCCACCCCCTCCCACCAATCCCCTTGTCTTGTAGCTCACAGTTCAGTACTCTGGATGGGGCAACAAAGAAATGAGCCCCCTTGGCAATGTTCCACACAGCTGGGGAAGGTGGGTACTCACTCACACACTCTCACTTTCCCCCACAGGAGAAATCATGGGCTGAGCTCTCTTTGGGCCCTAAGCTGTGTCATCACTTTGGAGGAAGGGTAATGTGGGTAAAGTCAAGCTATTTCTCTTATCTACTCCAGTGATTCCAAATGCATATGTTTTTTTTACTCCAATGGTGTGCTGAAACCTCTCACCTAGAAACCTGGAGTTCCACAAGGCTCTCATGTCCATGGATGAGTGCCTAAGATAGTGTTTTCCAGGGGTTCCCAGACTGTGGCTGAGAGGGTATGGAGCCTCTTCATGGGCTACTGCAGGGTCCACAGCTGAGACCAAGGTTTGTCTGCCTATTTATCCAACACACAGGTGGGTGACACCCTTCCCAGGTCACTTGGCATTGGGTGCTGGATGCCACAGCTCCCTCAAAGGCACTTTTGTCCATGGATGGATGTCAAGTTTTTGCTGTTGTTGGGGAGCAAGGGGACAAAAATGAGGTACATCTTTTGGTACCATGATACTGATATCAGAATTTTATAACTGAAAGGGCACTTGTTCTCTCTAGGGTAACTTTCATTTCCACAATCATTAAGTCTGGAAAGGGTAATAAATATTTTTTAATTTAAATTTTGTCCACGTATCTTGACTAGTAAATCCTCAATATGGATCCTGTTTTAGAAGAGCCAACAACTACCAGTCATTCTTCTATTTCTGTCCTAAAACAGTCACTTCCACCAAAAGGCTGTAAAACGTATCTCAAGATAAGACCAAGAATATATAGCTTGATGCTCTGTGGGAGGTGGAGGAGGAGCTCAATTTTAGGTGCTCAAAAGGCATCTAGTTAAGCATGTAGAATGAGTCTGCTGGACAATCTTAACCACCAACAATATATGGAATAATATAGAAAGCTACTTGTACAGTAGTTCAAAATGTAGCCACAGAAACATTCTACTGGTTGGTAGAACACAGTAACAGCAGTATATATGCAAAAATACTTAAAAATGGAGACTGAAATGTAGATAAGACTGTCAACAAGCATGGCCTTAGCACATGGGAAAGGAGGAAGCACAAATTGAGAGTAAAAAAAGGGTCTTTGAAATGGTTTATAAAGAAAAGATTTTTGAATCAAGAACTACAGCAGGGACTCCTACTTGGTACAAGCTGAATGGGTATCAAGGATAAGACACAAAAGGTCAGAACTCAGCCACAAGTAAATATGATCCAATAATTCAGTACTGGGTTACAGCTCCTGAAATCTTGCAAGTCTAGGTGCTAATTAGGCCTGGTCATGCTTTTGAGTGGTGTATATCTAAACACAGTGGTAAGGAATAAAAATGGCTCTAGCTTAGGGGAGAGGGCAGATGCAAGGGCTAAGAATGATATAGGAGTTGATAAAGGAGAACAATGTATATTTCACTGGATTGAAAGCCTGCTGAA
>NW_006770652.1:3388693-3394579 GCF_000442215.2 Lipotes vexillifer
TGCTGAACCCTTATTTAACCACCAGTTATTTTTTTTTAAACAAAAAATACTGAATCTCTATATTTAAAAAAAAGAGCTTTTCCCCTTCTCTAATAGATACTCAAGGAAAAATGACAAGCCTAGAATTAGCATTTAACATTGAAATAACATGTTTCTTGCAACATGTTAGGAGCTTCCAGAAGCAGCACAGGAAGAAGACTCACCAAATATACACCATATAACCATGACATTTCTGAGAGATGAGGAGACCAGGATTCTTTTCTGGGATTAAAACAAGTAACACAGTAACTTTTCTTTCTTCCAAGTCTGCGAAGCAATCTCCTTCATGCTTCTCTTGCAACATGAAAAGTTAATGAACAATAAGTTTTTAGCATAAAAAGTATATATAACATCATCCAATATGGGTAAACATATTTACCCCAACTACCTGAAAACTCTGCTTTTAAGTAGGCAACACACACACAAAACAACTTAAATTAAAATACAAAATAAATAAACAGAAAAACATTATTTCTTGGAAAAGCACTGCATATGCTGCAGGTTCATAGGCAATATTTTATATTAAACGTAAATCTCACCCAAATTCTGTTAAAATTTCTTAAAATTGTCAGCCATTATATGAATATTATATTTTTCCTAAAGGAATACTCCGATATTTTGCATTTCAGATATTTTAAGAGTTTTATTTGGCAAAGAGAAGCCTAAGAATTTTTTAAAAAACATTTCCAGAGGGAACACCCTTTACCATAAAATAAATTTGTTTAATTTGGGAGGACAAATGTATATTTCTGACATATGTGCTAATTTTACAATTAATACAAAAAAGATAAAGTTAGTTGAAATATTTTAAAAATGTAAAAACCAGTCCAGGCAACATATCTATACAATCTTGCTGTAAAAGTTCTTATATCAAATTCCATCCAAAATATTTATGCAATATACTAAATTCAGTTGCTCAAGTCACTCTTCACTGCCGGCTGGCTTTTCCATTTTCTGTTGTCTCCATTCTGAAAACAGGAGGAAAAAAATGAGTTGGTAAAATAAAACATTCATTAACTACCAATATTTTTTCTCCTTATCTAACTATTAAATGAAATTAAAATTTAATATAGTCATAGAAGAGAAGAATGTAAGCACTTTAGAAAATGACTAAAGTTAGGGTTCCCCCTGGTTAGTTTAACTTCCTCATTTTGCAAATGAGTGAAAATTGAGGCAGGCCCAGAGAGATTACATGACTTCCCCAAGCTTTCATTTCAAAGGCCACTGGTTTTTTTCCACTATACTGCTCCAGGCAAAACTAAGGAAAAAAATCTCTTCCATTTTGACAAGGATTTATTTCCTCTTCCACTAAACGAATTCCTTTATCAATACAATTTTAAGAGAATTTCTTCCAAAAAAGATTAAAATAACCATTTAAATTATTTTAGATTTATTCTAATAAATCTTCAATTATTTTTAGATTTTAGGTTTATTCAATTAAAATCAATATTCCTAATATTGTATTACTTACTAGGAAAATATTTTCTCCTTGTTATTTTATACAAGAGTCAGTGTTGCATACTACGTTTTCTCTACAATTTTTCCCTCTATGATGTTTAATGAACATTCATGGTTATGATCAATAATATCAGGTCTTTTACAAGTACCAAGAATCAAAGAAGGTAATATTTTTCTCTTCATAAGTAACATGTATGAGTCCATAATATTATAAGTAATAAAAGTTATTATAAGTAATAAAAAAAATTGCTGAACACAACAAACAAGCAGTGTTTATTTTTTTAAACTTACTATAAGGCAATTAACAAAACTAATTTCTACAGTAATGAATACAAACCCATTTTCCTCTTTAAGATGTTGATATAACTCAGCTCTGTTATTAACAGAGTTCAAACGTCCAGCAAATTCCTGATGTTTTCTGGAATTGGCAGTATTGATTCTATTACTCCATAAGGATAATAGGGACACTGGCCCTGGTGTAATATTTGAAAGAGAACAAAGGTAGAATAATTCATTACTTCAAAATTTACAAACTTAACAAATTTACCCCTTAGTCTATTGTTCACTTTATATAATTTAAGCAATACCATCTTTCCTTTATTCGAAAATTTGTATGTGTTTAGGGGTCCCCAAGACCACCTACTAGAGGTTCAGTGATTTGCTGGAAGGACTCAAATGACTAAACCTAAAGTTACAGTCACAGCTAGGAATCATTACAACAGCACAGTAAGGACACATAGCCAAACCAGTGTGGGGAAAAGGCACAGTAGTCAAAGACTAGAGGAATCCATTTGCAGGCTTTCCATGCTCTCTCCCTCCCATGAGGGTTCACACAAGAGTGCATACTCCCTCCAGCAGCAAAAATGCAGCGATGTGTGTACAATATTTCTGCCAGAAAAGCACATTTAAGATTCCAGAGTTCAAGGTTTTCCTGGGGGCTGGTCACGTAGGCATTCCCTGCCTAACTACAACTACCAAAATTCCAGACTCCCAGAAGGAAAGCAGGTGTTCAGTTCAGATATAAGGCAAAATAACTTCATCATTTGGGGAGTGTTTCAAAAGCCATATTCCCAGATGTCAGCCAAGGGCCAAACTTGAAAGCAGGCTTTTCTAATGATAATAGCCTCAGGCCTGCTATATTTAACTCTTTTCTGCACAATAGAAAAGGCAAAAAACATTCTCTAACACCATATACAAAAATAAACTCAAAATGGATTAAAGACCTAAATGTAAGACAATTAACCATAAAACTCCTAGAGGAAAACATAGGTAGAATACTCTTTGACATAAATCATAGCAATTATTTTTTTCTGATCTGTTTCCTAAAGCAAAAATAAACAAACAGAACCTAATTAAACTTAGAAGCTTTTGCACAGCAAAGGAAACCACAAAAACACAACCTACCAAATGGGATAAAATATTTGCAAATGATATGACTGATAAGGGGTTAACATCCAAAATATAAAAACAGCCCTTACAACTCAACATCAAAACAAACAAACAAACAAACAACTTGATTTAAAAATGGGCAAAAGACCCGAATAGGCATTTTTCCAAAGAGGAAATGCAGATGGCCAGCAGGCACATGAAAAGATGTTCAAATCAGTAATAATCAGGGAAATGAAAATCAAAACCACAGTGAGATATCACCTCACACCTGTGAGAATGGCTACTGTCAAAAAGAATACAGATAACAAACACTGGGAAGGATATGGAGAAAAGGGAACCCTTGTGCACTGTTGGTGGGAATGTAAATTGGTGCATCCACTGTGGAAAACAGTATGGAGGTTTCTCAAAAAACTAAAAATAGAACTACCATATGACCCAGCAATTCCACTCCTGGGTATATATCAAAAAAAACCCAAAAACACTAATTCAGAAAGATACATGCACCCCAATGTTCATAGCAACATTATTTACAATTGTCAAAATATGGAAGCAACCTAAGTGTCCATCAACAGATGAATAAAGATATGGTGTGTGTGTGTGTGTGTGTGTGTGTGTATACATGTATACACATACATACAATGGGAGACTACTCAGCCACAAAAAGGAATGAAATTTTGCCATATGCCACAACACAGATGGACTTGGAGGGTATTATGCTACGTGAAAGAAGTCAGACGGAGAAAGACAAATACTGCATGATATCACTTATATGTGGAATCTCAAAAATACAAGAAACTAGTGAATATAACAAAAAAGAAGCAGACTCACAGATATAGAAAACAAACTAGTAATTACCAGTGGGGAGAAGAAAGGGGGAAGGGTTACCAGTGGGAGGAGGGAAGGGGGGAGGGGGTTAAGAGGTATAAACTATTACGCATAAAATTAGCTACAAGGATATATTGTACAACACTGGGAATACAGCTAATATTTTATAATAACTATAAATGGAGCATAACATTTAAAAATTGTGAACCACTATGCTGTACATCTGTAACATATAATATTGTACATCAACTATACTTCAATAAAAATAAATAGATAGATAAATAAAATTATAGCACTCCTAAAAGAAAACATAGAAGTAAATCTTTGTGACTTTGGGTTAGCAAAGATTTCTCACATATAACACCAAAAGCACATCATAAAAGAAAAAAAATTATATATTGAACTTCATCAAAATTAGAAACTTCTGCTCTGCAAAAGTCGCTCTCAGGAGAGGGACAATCCACAGACTTGGAGAAAACATTTGCAAATCACATATCCAACATAAGATTTGTGCCCAGAATAAATTAAAAATTCTCAAAATTCAACAATAACCCCCCCCAAACAACCCAATTTAAAAATGAGCAAAATATCTGAATGGACCTTCGTCAAAGAAGATATACAGTTGGCAAATAAGCAAATGAAATGACACTCGCCATCATTAGTCATGAGAGAAAATATAAATTAAAACCACAAGGAAATACTACTACATACTTATTAAGAGAGAAAAAAAAATCGTGACAATACCAAGTGCTATCAAGGGTGCAGAACAACCAGAACTCTCACTAACTGCTGGTGGGAATGCACATGTACAGCCACTTGGAAAAATGAGTTGGCACTTTCTAATAAAGTCAGTCACATACAATGGAATAAAAAAAAAAACTAATGATAAACACACAACACAGATGAATCACAAATGCATTATGTTCTATGAAATAAGCCAACCTCAAAAGGCAGCACACTCTATGATTTTATTTATATGACATTCTGAGAAAGGCACAATCATAGAGGGAAAAAGACACATCCATGGTTATGAGGGACTGGGGGCAGGGCAGTGTAGGATGAGCACAACTGTTCTATATCTGACTGTGGTGGTGGCTGTTACACAACTGTATACAAGGTCTAAACTCACAGACTGTGCACCAGAGAGAGTTTATATACTGCATATAAATTTTCCATAATAACAAAATTAGAAACATTTTTTCTTATTATAAAACTAATACATACTCAGATAAAATGTAGAAAACAGCAAAACATATAAAGAGGGGATAAATCACCCATAATACTACTGCTCTAACAACTATACATATCTTTTTTTAATGCCAATCTATAGCAATAAAATTACATTTTGGTTTTTCTATTATTGCATTACACAAAGAGAGGTGAACAGATTTTCACCACATTTATAGGGCATGTTTGGAATAGCCCAACCTTCCATGCAGACTACACAGCAAGCACAAAATTCACTCTGGAGAGTCCTAGGAAGTTATTTTCCAAAGCAGATGAAACATAGGTACAATAAAAGACCCATATCAAATTGCTGATCAGGAGAGATATATGACTTAGGTTGTAAAATAGAATGAAAAAAGAAACAAAAATACCAGTCTTGAATGGAAAGTTACAAGGGCAGGCAGTGATTTGCAATCAAGTTGCTTCTCATACGGGCCACTCTATATAGTGTTTCCAGGGTGAAAAGCTTCAGGGATCTAGTTGATTGAATTATAGCTGATATTTCATCTAAGTGACACGCTCTAGTGCATATGTGTATACAAATTCCTTTTAAAACAAAGTGGACATCATGGTATATATGGCTGTGTAACCTGCATTTTAAATTTAACTTATTATACATTAATTCATTAATTTTTTCATTTAACAAATAATAATTGAACTTCTACTATGAACCAGGGACTGTAGTGGGTGGTAGTGAAAATTTACGACAGTAAATTTTTAAAAGCCCCTGCCTTCGAAATGATTCAGCTGAATAGTAGAGGCAACATATCAATCAATAATGTCAATGCAGTACTCTAAGTGCTACCATAGTATTAATCATGGGATGCAATGGAAACACAAAGAAGTACCTGACTTAATTGTGAAAGGAAGTCCTCAGGGAAGTGTTTTCTGAAAAAGTAGTTACTTAAGTTAAAATCTGAATTATATACATTAGCAAGAGGAAAGAGT
>NW_006770652.1:3394589-3418005 GCF_000442215.2 Lipotes vexillifer
GTGAAAATAGTTATTCTGGGGCTTTATAAATTCCACCCTATGGACACACCATCATTTAAGTCATTCTCTTGCTAATTCATGTTTCAGTTGCTTGCAACTTTTTGCTACTATAAATAATAATTTTTAGAGTTCTATTTTCCAAGCAGTGTTGAAGCATTGCTTAGATTAAACCTAAATTAACCTCATCCTAATCAGCAGTGGCATGTGAGTAATAGAATAATTTACCAATAGACATTTATTTAAATCCCATTATTTTCCAGGTACCCTGGGCAAATGCCTGAAAGACAAATATGATAAGATCTTACCTCTAATTTCAAAGAAATCAGTGAACTGGACAATATTAACATGTATTACAATATATACTACAACAATAGTATATAAAAAAACAAACAATCCCACCTTCTCCCTAAGATGAGCTGCCAATAATTGTAACTAGCTCTGAGGTCTCATGTAAAGGCACAGTGGTAAGAACTCAGTCCTTTGTCATACCATTTCCCATTTACCCTGAAAGAACTGAATTTAGTTTACCTTCAAGATAACTAAAGCCTACAGTGATTTCAGGCACTCCCAAACCCGAATCCTATCTTTGACTGCTAGAATTCCTCAAGAGGAAATTCAGCTTTTCAGTGTATAACTAAGACATAAAAGGCATTACAATAAAAATATTGTTTGTAATACCTTTACTGAAACGCATTCACAAGACATTTTAATTTATCAATAAATGGGGATATTAGATCCTTCCCTAAGTTCAGTAACAGCTTAGAGAAAAGAGTCTGTCCTCAATAACCTAGCACTTAGTATAGTGTTAGGAACATACACAGATTCAAGTTTATGTAATTAAAATTTCTTAAACCACAGACTTTATAGTAAAAGTGTCTATCTTCCAAAGGCTTCATTAATAAAGCTATGACACTATGTTTCCTTTAAAACTGACAAATGGGACTTCCCTGGTGGCACAGTCGTTAAGAATCTGCCTGTCAATGCAGGGGACATGGGTTCGAGCCCTGGTCCGGGAAGATCCCACATGCCATGAAGCAACTAAGCCCATGTGCCACAACTACTGAGCCTGCGCTCTAAAGCCCGGGAGCAACAACTACTGAGCCTGTGTGCCACAACTGCTGACGCCCACGCACCTAGAGCCCATGCTCCGCAACAAGAGAAGCCACCGCAATGGGAAGCCTGCGTGCTTCAACGAAGAGTGGCCCCCACTCACCACAACTAGAGAAAGCCCATGCACAGCAACAAAGACCCAACGCAGCCAAAAATAAATTAAAATTAAAAAAAAAAAAAAGCTGACAAATGTATTTACTGCCTATATTTTCCAAGGCCATGAACAAAGGGTCTCCTAAACAACATCAGGAGCAGTGAGTAGCTCTTCCTCACACACAACATAAAAGGACACTGTACAACAGAACTAAACTGGAAAACTTTTTACAAACATAGTTACCGCAGTTCTACCTTACCTTTTGATTTTTCTACTGGTGGAGTTTCATCCATCTCAACAAGAGGCTTTTTATTTGGAGGTTCTGGGGAATCAGGTGAATCTTTGATAATCTCAGCTTCAGCCAACTCTTCTTTTCCACGTTCTAAGATTCCTTTTAATCTTTCAGAGGGACAAATAAGAAAAACTTAAAAGTTTAAATTCTGAGAAATCTGAATGGTTCAATAATTTAACTAGACTTTACATACCAATCAATAAAAGATACCTGGCTCTCACAACATAAGCCTAGGAACAAATCAGAAGCTCTACCTCAATTTAAAATCAGATCAGAGAACTTAACGAATTTAAACACAAATTTCCCTTTTCCTCCCTATAATGCAGTAATTCAATAACGTAGTCAGCTGTAAAATGGGGCTAAAATTATAAAAGAAAATGAAGAAGAATTTATAAAGGTAAAATTTTAAAGGTCAGAAATAATGGGATCTCTGTTGCAACAAAAAGAATAAAATACCTAGGAATAAACCTACCTAGGGAGGCAAAAGAACTGTATGCAGAAAACTGTAAGACACTGATGAAAGAAATTAAACATGATACCAACAGATGGAGAGATATACCATGTTCTTGGATTGGAAGAATCAATATTGTGAAAATGACTATACTACCCAAAGCAATCTACAGATTCAATGCAATCCCTATCAAATTACCAATGGCATTTTTTACAGAACTAGAACAAAAAATCTTAAAATTTGTATGGAGACACAAAAGACCCCAGATAGTCAAAGCAGTATTGATGGAAAAAAACAGAGCTGGAGGAATCAGACTCCCTGACTTCAGACTATACTACAAAGCTACAGTAATCAAGACAATATGGTACTGGCACAAAAACAGAAATATAGATCAATGGAACAGGATAGAAAGCCCAGAGATAAACCCACACACCTATGGTCAACTAATATGTGACAAAGGAGGCAAGGATATACAATGGAGAAAAGGCAGTCTCTTCAATAAGTGGTGCTGGGGAAACTGGACAGCTACACGTAAAAGAATGAAATTAGAACACTCCCTAACACCATACACAAAAATAAACTCAAAATGGATTAGAAACCTAAATGTAAGACCGGACACTATAAAACTCTTAGAGGAAAACATAGGAAGAACACTCTTTGACATAAATCACAGCAAGATCTTTTTTGATCCATCTCCTAGAGTAATGGAAATAAAAACAAAAATAAACAAATGGGACCTAATGAAACTTAAAAGCTTTTGCAAAGCAAACTACAAACAAGATGAAAAGACAACCCTCAGAATGGAGAAAATACTTGCAAATGAATCAATGGACAAAGGATTAATCTCCAAAATATATAAACAGCTCATGCAGCTCAATATTAAAAAAACAAACAACCCAATCCAAAAATGGGCAGAAGACCTAAATAGACATTTCTCCAAAGAAGACATACAGATGGCCAAGAAGCACATGAAAAGCTGCTCAACATCACTAATTATTAGAGAAATGCAAATCAAAACCACGATGAGGTATCACCTTACACCAGTTAGAATGGGCATCATCAGAAAATCTACAAACAACAAATGCTGGAGAAGGTGTGGAGAAAAGGGAACCCTCTTGCACTGTTGGTGGGAATGTAAATTGATACAGCCACTATGGAGAACAGTATGGAGGTTCCTTAAAAAACTAAAAATAGAACTACCATATGACCCCACAATCCCACTACTGGGCATATATCCAGAGAAAACCATAATTCAAAAAGACACATGCACCCCAATGTTCATTACAGCACTATTTACAATAGCCAGGTCATGGAAGCAACCTAAATGCCTTATGACAGAGGAATGGATAAAGATGTGGTACATATATACAATGGAATATTACTCAGCCATAAAAGGAACGAAACTGGGTCATTTGTAGAGACGTGGATGGATCTAGAGACTGTCATACAGAGTGAAGTCAGAAAGAGAAAAACAAATATCGTATATTAACGCATATATGTGGAACCTAGAAAAATGTTACCGGTTTGCAGGGCAGAAATTGAGACACAGATGCAGAGAACAAATGTATGGACATCAAGTGGGGAAAGTGGCAGAGGGGTGCTGGTGGTGTGATGAATTGGGAGATTGGGATTGACATATATACACTAAACTATTAGGTAACTAATAACAACCTGCTGTATAAAAACTAAAATAAAATTCAAAAAAAAACCCAAAGTGATCTTTGGAAGATACTTCACAATTTTAATTTCTAAAGATATAGACAAAATACTATTTCAAATGACAAATAAGATTAAAACATGTACTAGCATTTGTTTCCAAGTTTATGTACTGTGGAAATGTACTTATGTTCTTGAAGATCAGTGGGATCTGAATGAGAATATTCTTTCCCCCCTCTTCTTAAAGCAAGACAATTCTGTTTCAGAAACTCAGCAGCACTAAGGAAGAAGTGAACCTCTAAGGCCAAAGGGAATAAAAGTGTCCTACTTATTTATGAATGAAATAATACACTTTCCAGAATTAGCTTCAAAATATTCAGGTGGGGGAGGTGGAGGGTGATAGTGGTGAGGGGAATGGTTGTGAATATATATGAAATGAGATCTGCCATGAATTGATTAACTTTTAAAAGTAGATAATAGGTAACTCTTTATTCTACTCTTGGATTAAGTTTCAAATTTTCCATAGTAAGTTCTGTTTTTAAGGACTGACTACACTGCCATTGTAATAGTTACCTGGTTCTCTGCCTGATTTCTGGCAAGGAGGTAGAAGATAAAGCCAGCTACTGATAATATGTCATGATATTTTTCTTTATAGACCTTTATTACTTTTTACGTTTTTTTCCAAATTTAACCCTGACATCACTATATAAATCATGAACTGAGGAAAAGAGTGTACTATTGAGGAAGGTTTTCAGAATAGGACTATGATCTTTCATGCTTTCAAGGGTTTCCTATGCCTATTTTTATAATAGCATCTTCCACACTTTGCTGTAAATCGCTCATTTATTTGCCTACCTCTACACAACACTGTACATTCTTCCAGGGCAGGGATCGTATGCCAAATGCCTGGCACATCATGGGCATTTAATAAGTATTCACTGAATAAAGAAATAAAACTATGCCTTTGATGTTCATAACACAGAAAAGCAACTACTGATACCAAAAATCATGTATTATGACTTTCAGAAGTTAATTAGGAAAAAAATTAAACACTATCTTTGCCCCAATAGTAAAAAAAAATCATACCTCTTTAAGCCCAAGAAAGACCTTCCAGACTTGAAGAATGATAAAATAACAGTTATAAAATACAATAAACACATATTAAATGAAGTACTAATAAATAAGGTCTGAATGTTCAAATGTGCTACGTGTAGAATGGGATATGCTAAAAGGCACCACCACAGTGCTATGTTAATTTAATTAAGAAATCACCTCTCTGAATCTTGCCAAGATTTCTCCTGTTCATAATCTTTCACTGCTTTCTCTGACTTGTCCTCTTTGTCCTCCCTTTTTCTTCCTCGTTTCTTTCGTTCTTCTTCTTCTGGGGGTTTGCTCCTACATGCCATTAGACATTCCAAGACTCTTTGATGTTTCTCCGAATTGTTGATATGGGCTCTGACAAGCGTTTCTAATTCATTCCACATGATACGGTACTGTTCATCTCTAAAGTAAAGATTTAAAATAATGTTCTTACGAAATACTCTTTAAATAATATCCAAGTGTCACTTGTTACTGATAAAGTTAAAAGAAATAATTAAACATGGGTTTCCTTTCTCTTCCAACGGTGCAATTCTAAGTGATAATGTATCTAATTCTGTTATTTTATATCATTTCATCTTAATCATATGTATGTGTATATACACACTCCCAAACATATAATTTACATATGGAATAAGTTAGCTCAAAAAAACAGTAAGTATCAAGAAAATGTGATATATGAGAAAGAAAGAAAAAAAACCCTACCTTTTAGGGCCTTTTCCTCTTGTACCAACTGTGGAAATAGGTAGAGGATCATTTTTTCTTTCCATATCAACTAAGTTGTATATTGTTTTTTGACAGTTTAACACATCTTCTTCTGTCAAAGATTCTTTCACAATAACACTGGCTAATGGAACTACCTGTTAGATTTTAAAAAAAAAAAGAAAGAAAGAAAAAGAAAATCTGTCGTGAAAAATAAGTATCGAAGCATCTAGACAGTACTTGAATTGATTTTAAACATCACCATGGAGAGCTAATCTATAACCATCACTTCCACTTTCTATTACTAATTCTTTAACTGTAGCAAACTCTTATACTTCATTCTTTGCTTGATAAATGTTATTTGTAAAGAATATATAACTAATCTAGAAGAAAAAGTGAAACTATTTGACACTTACCGCTTGCATGTTAAAGATGGTGGTCTGTGAAATAATCATAGGCCAGTAACGGGTGTGTTTTTCTAACTGATCTTTTGCTCGTTCCAAAGGGATCTCAAGACTTCCATCGATTTTATATCTGGGGTCTAGAAAAGGAGTTAATCTGTTTTCCCTCATAAATTCACCAAAATCCTAATGATAACCAAATAAGACAAAATTAGAAACTATTTTCTAATGTTTCAGTATGGATTACATGTAACAGTCTGTTCCCCTGAGGTCTTCTGTCCTGTGATATGCAACAAAGCATTTTCTCTAACAGCCCGCCCTCCACACACTAATTTCTTCCTTTCTTTTTGAACATGAAACCTATCAACCTTTATTCAATGGAGATGAAGAAAGCTTCAAACATTAATACATTCATGGTTCTTTCCACTTTTTAAAAACACTCATTTTTCTTCACTTCTATGATTTAACTCTTTTCTATTATATGCAAATAAAAGAATAAGTTCATCACATTAGAATACCATTTTGCTTACTTAAAAATTACCTTAATACAACATCAAAATGTTAACAGTGGTTATCTTTGAATGATGATTACAGGTAATTGATAGTCTTTGTTCTTGCTTTTTTTATAAAAAGAATCTACATTTTCTACAATGAATACTTACTAGCTTTCTCCTTATTTAAAAAATTATGTAAAAATAAAAATGAAAAGCCTAATCAAAAACAATTACAGTACAAAACACTTTGTGGTTTACAAAGTATATTCATCATTCACATTTAATTTTTATAACCACCTTAAAAAGTAGACAGCCATGAAATACCAAAGAGGGGTGGAAGAGTGAAAAATTCAAATCAGAACAATACAATTTCTACTAAAAATAGATAAAATTTTCTTGTATGCACCTCTCAATAATATAAAAATTTATAGTGTTATTTCTAAGTAGCAGAATCCAAACTTTCAAATGTTTATGCTTGACACTTAAGTTACTAGAAATAAAATTCCACCTAAAATATTAGTTCGAATCAACTTCCATTCTCGCCTATAATTCCAGTGTGTGTCAATGCTATTCAGATACTTCTCAGCATACACTGAGTATGTAAGGAAGACAACATAGTGATAAACAGCTCTTTTGAGCAAGGACTGCAGGAAATTCACCTAATTAAAACAATAATAAAAAAACCAACTTCTCTATAAACTTTTTGCCACAGATCTTAGCATATAATAAGTACTGTATGTTCTTGCTGAATGACAGACTCAAAATTTATAGATATTAGTCTTACTGTAATCCGGTAGTCTGTAACTCTTCCTCCACACCCTTCACTAATTGAAGGCGGATCTTCTAGAATGGATCGAGAACTGCTAAGGACGTGCAAAAAAATCTCTCCTCCATGGCTACTAAGCATATGACTAATGACTTTGGAACCTGACTTTCGTGGTTGTTCCAATAAAACAGAACGACCTGCCAAAAACAAGATTACTCTATCAGTAATGAAATCCCAAGGGCTCTTAGTTCTTCCCTTAAGATTTATGTCTAGATTTTTCATTTTATTTATTGCTCTTCATATTTTAGCCAGCATTGCTAATTGAGTGTATCTGCATATCAAGTCCTAAAAATCTGAACTCTAGCCTTAGCTTTCTCTTTGCTTCTCCAAGCGTACATAGTTACACAGTTTTCCAAAGTAAGTACAGTGGTCTCTGGTATAATGTTTGGTTATATTATTCATTCAATTACAAGTTCATACAAAAGTTTTCTCCTGGACATCAAGAAGAAAAGTGGGACAACTCTTATATAACCCTTAGGTTATCAAAGCTACAAACCATTTGGGGGAGAAAGCAAGTCTCAATTCACTTCTACAATACCTCCTTATTGGCATTGTTATTTTAACTACTTGCTACTTTACATGACCAAATGTTATTTAATCTGAACATTACTTAATCTGATAATCAAACTGTGCTTAATATAACAATGAAATTAACCTTATGATAAAGGCAGAGTAACTCTTTACAACAGTGGTTCCAAAACCTAGTTATTATAAGAATCATCAGAGGAGCCATCAAAATTTTAGATTTAGCAAATGGAATTCAATAATTTTTAAAAAAATTTTTTACACAAGGAAACATCGGATTTAAAGTCATATCTGTAAGAATCATATGGTATATTATCGAAAATAAGATATTTATTTATAATAAAGATACAGCATTTAAAGAGAAATAATTCCATATATATTTTGTAATTTAAAATTCAATAGGCCAAGATAAACAAGTCTATATTATTCTATCTTCCAAAAAACAATCAACTTAGACTCTAAATGTCAAATTTTTAAAATAAAAATTCTAAAAAATATATTAAGTAAATTTACTTAATTCACAATAGTGTGAAAGACAAAGTCAACTTATTTTTAAACATTAGTAAAACTGTTAAAGGGTATTTACCATTATATAAATTTAAAACAGCTTTGGGAAATAAAATGGTTAGACTATATTGAAGAAAACAGCTTTTCGAAAATTCACATTTTCACATATTCTCACTAATGATTTCACTTGTCATAATCTCAGTCAAAACAATTAAATGATGAAAGTTACCATTTAGAAGAAAATTAGTAAGGCAGGAGGAAGGTCTACTATTTACATCTACGGGTGAAATTCGATAAGCGCCAGTGCAATAGTGTAATTCTGAAATAGAAGAAAACACTGATTTGAAAGAATATAAAGAAATATTTCCACAATTAAAAGAGGAAAAACAAGCAAAAACAAAAGCTTGTTCCTTGATCCTCTAAAACAATGAAAAACAAAAATTCAAAAAGAAATAATAATCCCTACACAATACTTAAAGAATCTTTTGATTATTCTTTTCTCTCTCAATTATTTTTAAATACCTACCAATGTTATTTGTCCTTGGTGTGCACCACTTTAATGTTATTGTTTCTTTAAATGAGCCTTCTCTACTGCTTCCACTTAAGTGGTTATCACCTTTAAAAATAAGTTAGAGAAATAATAACATTATTAAATAATCACAAACTTCACATGTTTGACAAGATTTCCAAGAGCTTAAGGTCTATAAGAGAAATACCTCTGAGAGAACATCTTTTTTTAGAAATTCTCCTAGAAAAATACCAAATTGAGTTTGGATATCAGTTATTATTAAAATAAGTACTTTGTTTTCCTCCAAATTTCTCATTAATTAATTTAATCATTTCAGTCACTACACTAAAAATCAACAGCAAATTTTTAAAAATTTTAAGAATCTACAACTGCTACCCTCTGACACCATTAAATGATAAAATAACATGGTTATGTGGAAAGCTTCAGGAACCTAAAATGCACAGCTCATTGTACTGAATCCCAATAAATTTATTAGAAGAAACATAAAATGAAGAATCTATAAGGTAAATATATAAGAAGATGTAACAGTGAGCACTTTTTGCCTTAATGGAGTTCAGAGTAAACAGATGTTAAAATAATAATGAACACTGAAGTCTTAAACCCCTCAAGGTCATGCAAGAGGGCTGGAATCAACTTCTTCCAAACTCATGTTAACGTTGATATTTTGACCTCTTCCCATAAAAAACAAATGTTCTTAACAGCATCCAGAACGGTGAATCCTTTCCAGAAGGTTTTCAACTTTCTTTGCCAAGATCCATCAGAGGAATCACTACCTATGGCAGTTATAGCTTTATGAAATATATTTCTTAAAGAGTAAGACCTGAAAGTCAAAATTACTCCTTGATCCATGTGCTGTGGAAAGGATGTTGTGTTAGCAGGCAAGAAAACAACACTAATCTCATTGTATGTCTCCATCAGAGCTCTTGAGTGACCAGGTGTACTGTCAATGAGCAGTAATATTTTGAAAGAAACCTTTTTTTCTGAGCAGTAGGCTAAATCGTAGGCTTAAAATAATCAGTAAACCATGTTGTCAACAGATGCGCTGTTATCCAGGCGTTGTTGTTGTACTGACAGAGCACAGGTGGAGTAGATTTAGTGTAATTCTTAAGGGTCCTAGGATTTTCAGAAGGGTAAATAAGCTTTGGCTTCAACTTAAAGTTACCAGCTGCATTAGCCCCTAATAAGAGTGTCACCCTGTCCTTTGAAGTCAGGCACTGACTTCTCCTCTCTAGCCATCAGAGTCCTAGATGACATATTCTTCCAATAGAAGGCTGTTTCATCTACACTGAAAATCTGTTTAGTGCAGCCACCTTCATGAATTATCTGAGCTGGATCTTCTGGATAACATGCTGCAGCTTCTATATCAGTACTTGCTGCTTCACCTTGCACTTGTATATTATGGAGACAGTTTCTTTCCTTAAACATCATGAACCATCCTCTGCTGGCTTCAAACTTTTCTTCTGTACCTTCCTCACCTCTTTCAGCCTTCACAGAATTGAAGAGAGTTAGGGCCTTGTTGTGGATGAGGCTTTGGCTCGAGGGAATGTCGTGGCTGGTTTGATCTTCTACCCAGACCACTATAACTTCCTCCATATCAGCAATAAGGCTGTTTCACTTTCTTATCATGTGTGTGTTCACTGAAGTAGCACTTTTAATTTCCTTCAAGAATTTTTCCTTTGCATTCACAACTTGGCTAAGTGTCTGGTGCAAGAGGCCTCGCTTTCAGTCTATCCTGGCTTTTCGACATGCAATCCTCACTAAGCTTAATCATTTCTAACTTTTGAGTTAAAGTGAGAGACATTTCACAGCAAAGGAAACCATAAACAAAACGAAAAGACAACCAACAGAATGGGAGAAAATATTTGCAAATAATGCGACCCAACAAGGGATTAGTCTCCAAAATTTACAAACAGCTCACGCAGCTCAATATCAAAAAAAAACAACCCAATCAAAAAATGGGCAGAAGAGCTACAGACATTTCTCCAAAGAAGACATAGCTTCAGCTGGCCAACAGGCATACGAAAAGATGCTCAACAGCACTAATTACTAGAGAAATGCAAATCAAAACTGCAGTGAGATATCACCTCACACTGGTCAGAATGGCCATCATCAAAAAATCTGCAAACAATAAATGCTGGAGAGGGAGTGGAGACAAGGAAACCCTCTTGCAATGTTGGTAGAAATGTAAATTGATACAGCTACTA
Source organism: Lipotes vexillifer (assembly GCF_000442215.2). Classification (NCBI taxonomy): domain Eukaryota; kingdom Metazoa; phylum Chordata; class Mammalia; order Artiodactyla; family Lipotidae; genus Lipotes; species Lipotes vexillifer. The sequence goes on from NW_006770652.1 coordinate 3,405,479, forward strand.
TGGAGAACAGTATGGAGGTTCCTTAAAGAACTAAAAATAGAGCTACCATATGATCCAGCAATTCCACTCTTGGGCACATATCCAGAGGAAACCATGGTTTGAAAGGATAAACACACCCCAATGTTCACTGCAGCGCTGTTTACAATAGCCAAGACATGGAAGCAACCTAAATGTCCAGTGACAGAAGAATGGATAAAGAAGATGTGGTACATATATACCATGGAATATTACTCAGCCATTAAAAAGAAATAATGCCATTTGCAGCAACATGGATGGACATGGAGATTACCATACTAAGTGAAGTGAGACAGAGAAAAATGAATATCGTATGATATCACTTATATGCGGAATCTAAAAAAATGATACAAATGAACTTATTTACAAAACAGAAGCAGACTCACAGACTTAGAGAATGAACTTATGGTTACCAGGGGGGAAGGGAGAGGGGGAGGGATAGATTGGGAGTTTGGGATTGACATGTACGCACTGCTATATTTAAAATAAAATGCCTTTCCATGAAAAAAAAATAAATTGAGAGATGTGCAACTCTTCCTTTCTTAGAGGCCACTATAGGGTTATTAACTGGACTAATTTCAATACTGTTGTGTCCCAGGGAATAGGGAGGCCCAAGGAGAGGGAGGGAATAGCCAGTCAGTGGAGCAGTGAGAACACACACAACATTTATGGAATAAGTTCTCTGTCTTATATGGGTACAGTTTGTGGCACCCCAAAACAATTTACAAGAGCAACATCAAAGATCATTGATCACAGATCACCATAACAAAAATAATGATGAAAAAGTTTGACATACTGCGAGAATTACCAAAATGTGACACAGAGACATGAAGTGAGCAAGTGCTATTGAAAAAATGTCGCCAAAGATTTGCTCAACCCAGGTTGCCACGAACATTCAATTTGTAAAAAAACACAACACCCGTGAAGCACAATAAAGCAAAGCATGATAAAATGAGGTATGTCTGTATTTGTTCCATTAGCCTAGTCTCCCAAAGTAAATTCAATAGAACACTAGATCCATGGCCATTAATGGGTGATATTGTCAGGTAAGTTTGGAACGGGATGGTTTATTTACTCAAGAACTTCTCAAAGATGTTAGTATGCTTTCATACGTTAGATCTTACAAAGTAGTATTTTCCAGCGTCTCTTACTTACCACTTTTCAGAAAATCTACATGTGCGTCTTTGTGATGAAGTAGCTCCACATCGTAATTGGCAGATGTGTTAGCATGTTGTTCTTCCTTAAAGCAAGATTTAAAATAACTTGGTTTTGTTTTTGAAACAATGAAGTAATTATTCATTTTGCTTAAAGTGAGATCAAATATACCCAACAATAATTAGCTATAAGGGGATAGTTTGCTCAGTCATTAATCTATTTAAAGATGCAATAATTTTCCACAGCAATATAAACTATATTAAAAAACTACTGGCTACATATCAGTAATAAAGTAGTGATTTTTCTTATGTTATGTCAGAATTCGCATAGATGGTTCATCTAGAAATTTTAGAAATTTTTTTACTCTGAATGCATTGTCCTGCCAATACTTTTTATACACAAATATGATGTAATTGAAATAGTTTACTCAATGTAAAATAGTTGACTGAAGGAGGAAATAGCATCTTTAAATACCTATAGTAAATTAGCAAGCACCAATTATATAAAATAGCAAATACAGACTAATAAACAAGTTTAGTAACTTGTCCTCACTAAACAGTAAATAGAAACTTCAATATTATCTATTTACAAGAAAAAGACAAAGACTGAGGAGTCACACCAGGAACACACAAATATGGTCAAATTTAAAAAGCAAGGTATCTGTCACCCTCAGAGTATTTTTCTTATAACTCATGAAATTATATTAAAATATGTCTATCATGCTATTTTAGTTGTTCACTGCTGCCTCACCTAAACTGTTCTATTGGTTAAGGCTATAATTTCTATTAAAGAGCCAGCCAGTGGTATAAGGAGGAAATTAATAATGAAAAGATTACATTTCTCATGCAATTTAGTTTTCATCATATGGTGGCAAAAAAAAAATGAAACTGGAGTTATAAGAAAGCTAATTTAAAGTTTTAGATATACTGGCTACTTTATATTTGTAAATATAATCAATACAATTAAATGTAACTCCCCTGAGTAAAAATTCATTTGAAGCTTTCTATGGCCCAGACATTGTGCTGGTCTTAGACAACTAAATAACATAATGAAAATGACAAGACAGTAACAGATTCCTAAGAAAATCCATTAGTAAAATCATAAGACTCATATGTTTTTCAGCTAGAATCATAAACTTGTTTAAAACTATAAACTATTTTTCCCTAGTTAGACCTATTAGTTACAAACACCTTTATACTGGGTAGGCAAGAACAAAAATATAAGAAAGAAAAGATCTACTAGAACACACAAAGTGAGTAAAATCTAATAACAACTGTCAGGAAAAGAATCACAGAAAAAGTAATCATTTCTGAAAGAAATTATATTTTGATGAAAGTAATGAGAACAAAATTAAAAACAAAAAAGCTGATACAGAATGTTCTTATTAGGGAAAAAAAAATACAGCACTTTGTTCTGTGATCCTTTCTTGTTGCTTTTCATTATTTACTAACCTGGTCAAAGACACTGAATGTGTGCTAGCAAAACAGAAAATATGATATGGGAAGAAAAAGTTAAGGTTCATTAAAATAAATAATACATATCAAATATTTAAAAAGCAAAGCAGAGCTTTCAAAACAGCAAGAAAAAGAACTGCCTACCTTCATTGGAATATTTGTAATAGTAGTTGAAGCCAAGTCGAAATGCTGCTGTACTAAAATATTTAATTTAGTAGCAAGATGCCGTCCTGCACGAACACTATGAACTTCGCTGGTTAAAACGGGGGACAACTATAGAAAGGTATGAAAAAAAAAACCCCACAAAACTTTAATACATTTTAACTTAGTGCTAAATATTTTACTTCAACCCATGAAAATTAAGTACTTTTACTTGTGAGAATTTAGGGGGAAAAAGGTCCATAAGTTAACCATAATCATTATTTTAGCAATACATTTTTATACATTCACTCATTCAACAGATAGGTATTAAAGAGAACTTACTGTATAAATTGCCAGAAACTGTGTGAGCTACTGGAGGATACAGCAGCGAACAGGCAAAATCCCTGTCCTCTTGAAACTTAGCGTAGAATAGTCTTTGATTTAAATATATTTTTTAATTTATAATTTTTACTTCTATTTATCTATATGCAAAATTGATTTCAAGTGTCCCACAGAAATACTGTAGAAAAAATAATTAATTTTGTGGAGAGGACAAACCTCTGCAGATACTACTACTTATTACGAAGAATGAAAATCACTACAATCATCATATTTTGTCACTAAGAAATGTATAAGGCAGCCAAAAGTTACTTATAACAAGGCAACAAAATCTTACTCATTCCAGGGTAATAGTATTTACTGTAAGTAAATTATTTACTTATCTCAAAGTAAAGCCAATATAATGTCATGTCACCAAGAGTCAGAAAAAAGTTAACAAAATATGGGATTACACTGGAAACCACATAAAACACAATGATAGAGATAATGACCTAAAAAAAAATCAGCTATAAAAAAACCATTATCTAAGTTAATACTTCACGTTTATATTAAGTAATGCTAACTAAAAAAAAACAAAAAAGAACATACACATTTAATATAGTTATACAAACACACATATCTGTATTTCTAAACACAGACCACCAATGGAGAATATTATGTGATGTGAATCCATTTAACAATCAACAGACTCATCTCTTCCTTTAAAATTGTTCAAATTTATTTGAAAAGTAAAACCAAGGTTGGAAATTAGTCTTTTACCCCTCTGGATAGGTAAAGTTAATTTCTTTGTTATAGGAGTGTATTTTGATTAAAGAGTGTATTGTTTTCCTAATGAGGAGAAAAACAGTTCTACAGAGTAAGAAGTCATTAAAGCAATTGAAATCCATTACAGTAACTGAAATTTGAGGAACAATACAAATTGTGTATGGTTTGAGAACACAGTTATTTAAAATAAACATCAACAGGCAAACAAAACAAAATACTTTCAAAATCTACAAGTATAACATAAAGAACTAATCTAGGTACTTTGCCATACAGGTTGCTTTCAAAACTCTAAATATTTTTGTATCAGAAAATGTTGGCAACCTGATCATTCTTATGCTAAACCTTCTCAGCATTTATTATTAATAATTAACAATGATCTCTTCTTCCATTACTTCTGCACTTACCTCTTTTTTAGGACGATCAGATACAAGGCTGTCTTCACCAACTGGGTAGGTATGGATCAAGACTAGCTCACACTTCTGAATCTGCATGAGACTTAAAGAGAAACTTTTCACTTAGAATATAAGACTATATACTACGTAAAGAATTCAGGCAGGTAAACTATAAAAAGTTTTATATACTAAAACAGTGTGTCTCTATAATCAGATACCACGGTTAACATAAAAGCTAAATATTCAGAAAGACTGTATAACTGCTGTACTTGTATGAACATTTAATGAATAATTTATATGAGTTTAATTCAAATGCAAAAATGATCATTTTGTGTATTCGAAGGATAAAATAAAGAGAAAATTCTTATACTCTGGTATAATTTTCAATAGATAACTGCCACAGAGAAAATGAATATATTGTGTATTAATTTCCCTTTTACTAGTGTTTTTCAAGAACAAATTATATTACCTATAATTGGTTATTTCCAAGAATACAGAATTTATAATACTAAAAAGTTACCCCCAACTTTTTATTTTATTTATTTTTTGCCCCCTCCATTTTATTTCTTTTTTTAAATTGAGGTACAGCTGATGTACAATAATAAAAGTTTCAGATATACGACAGTGATTCACAATTTTTAAAGGTTATACTCCATTTATAGTTACTATAAAATACTGGCTATATTCCCCATGTTGTACAATATATCCTTATAGCTTATTTATTTTATACATGGTAGTTTGTATCTCTTAATCCTTACCCCTATCTTGCCCTTCCCTCCCCTTCCCTCTCTCCACTGGTAACTATTAGTTTGTTCTCTATATCTGTGAGCCAACTTCTTAGTTTAAAATTTCCAAACCTAAAGAAAAATTGAAAGAAAAGTACTATTCAATGAACACCCATATATCCTTAACATAGATTAGCTAATTAGCTGTTAGCTACATTTGTTTTCACTACAAATGCCTAAATAGATGTACATTCTTTTTTTTTTTTACTAAGTCATTTGAGAGTAAGTTGCAGAGGAAATGATATTTCATTCCTAAATACCTCAGCATGCTTCCTTCTCCTAGTGAGAATAATCCTACTTGTTGATGATAATAACAGTACTCCACCTAGAAAATTAATAGTAGTTCGATCTAATATAGACTCCTCACAGCAATTGTCCCAAACATATTTTTAGTGGCTTTTTTCTTTTTAAAAAATTCAGACAATATAATTAGTTACGTTTTGATTTGGTACATACTGAATAATGCCACCAATGATTTGCTCATTTTATAGATGTGTAATACAGAGTATGAGAACAAGCCATCAAAAAAAAAAATGCATTATAAATTCATGTATTATTTTATCCTTCTGCTCACCTTTCCTGTGAGCAAAAAGTAAAATTTTAAACTTACAGGGAAAATGGGACAAGAAGTTTCTGATCGAACATACGTTTTTGACTAATTTGTGGAGCCAGTAAAGAATTCAAGGGAATGGTATCAATTAGCATTAAAATTATTGGAACAATTATAATGAAATAAATATGACTATAAAATGGAATATTTATTCCATTTATGGATCATACTCACTGATCTGAATTTGCCGCAAGCTTGTTATGTTCATGAATTGTTTCCTGGACACAGTCCTCAAGCATTCGCACATGACTATCACTATGGCATAAAAAAGATAAAACCAACTTAAATAAATAAATAGTAAGAGAAAAAATTAAACACACTATTCAGATGTAGTATCTTGTTACAGGCACTTAAAATTACTTCAATAAGGACTGTCTGTAGTGTGCTCATTCACAATACCAAACAACCAATTGAATGAAAAACTAGTGAGGAAAAAGAGTCAAATCGACCTACGTGATAACAATCTAAACAGTTTTCAATAAGATGAACTGGATATTTTAGTACTGGATAAACACAGTTTCGATAATAGAAAGGCCACATGTGATATCTTTAAATGCTAACATGTTGCCCCTGCTTTTTTTTAAATAAAAACTACAATAGGATATTAAAATTCCCTCAGTGAAAGAATTACTGCGATTAATGTCTCACCTTTTTGCATTAGTAATGCAAATTATTCGTCCTCTATTTCCAACACGTTCTGCATTCTCCATTAGTAGAGTACGAGCCTCATGTTGGTATTCGGTAATTTTACAGAGGGTTTCCACTGCTGCAACAAGACCATGTAGAATACTGCAGCATTCTGGATCTGCCCGTGGATTAGGAGGCCCAACAGCAGCTAATGCTGCCATCAGCTAAGTAAAAGGGAAAACAATCATGTTGACAAGAATAAGTACAAGTCAGACAGAGGCATCACAAGAAAATGAAACTGCAGACCAATGTATCTTATAAATATGGATACAAATATCCTCAACAAAATATTAGCAAACTGAATCCAGCAACATATTAAAAGAATTATATACCATGACCAAGTTGGACTTATCCCAGGAACACAAAGTTGATTTAACGTCTAAAAATTAATTAATGCAAACGATATCAATGGAATTTTTAAAAATCACATGATCATCCCCATAAATACAGAAAAAACATTTCACAAAAATCTAAAACCCTTTCATGATAAAAAACACTCAACAAACTAGAAACAGAAGGGAACTTCCTCAAGCAGATAAAAGGCACCTATGAAAAACCTATACATAATATCATGCTTAAGAGTGAAAACTAGATGTGTTCCCTCTAAGATCAGAAACAGAAGGATATCCACTCTCACCACTTCTATTCAATACTATACTAGAGCTTCTAGCCCAAGCATTAGGAAAGAAAAAGAAATAAAGGGAATTCAGATTGGAAAGGAAGAAGTAAAACTATCTCTATGTTGCAGATGACATGATCTTGTATGTAGAAAATCCTAAGGAATCCATCAGAAATTTTTTAGAAATAATAAGCAAGTTCAGCAAGGTTGCAGGATACATGATCAACAGACAAAAACCAATTGTATTGCTGTACACTTGCAAAGGACAAGCCAAAAATGAAATTAAGAAAACAATTCCATTTATAATAGCACCAAAAAGAATAAAATGCTTAGGAATAAATTTAACAAAGGAAATGCAGATTTTATACTCTGAGAACTATGAAATACTGTTGAAAGAAATTAAAGATCTAAATGAATAGAAAACATCCTATATTCATGGATTGGAATACTTATTATTGTTAAGATGACAACATTACCCAAACTGAACTACAGATTAAACATAATCCCTGTCATAATCCCTGTCAGAATTCTTTGTATTGATAGAAATTGATAAGCTGATTCTAAAATTCATATGGAATTACAAGGGATACAGAATAGCTAAAACACTCTTAAAAAAGAACAAAGTGTGAGGACTTTGCTTTATATATGCATAAAGATATGCTGGAAGGACCCATTAAAAACTAATAGTGGTGGGATAAATAGTGATGTGCTGGTAAACCAGCTCTCCAAAGGGAAAAAAACCCCTAATTTGTAGTGTTTGCCAATATTTATGGTTAAGTACTCCCATGATCGCTACTTTCAAGCTTTCACTGAATGTAAAGTTGATAGGAGATGCACACACTCAGCTCTCCCAAGTTGGTATAACCAGGCTCTAGCACACCACTAACTGGAACAGAGGATGAGTGGGAAATTTTTCAAGGCTTAGCTTTTACTTACACACAGACACACATATGTATACATGCAAGTATATATGTAAAATTTATTTTTAAACTACATAGGTATTACCTATTCATAAAAAGTGATCAAAAATGAAAGAAAAAATACTGTATATATAGGACTATAAAAAGTCCCTGGTACATAGGAGAAAAAATAAAAAGCTTTTTAGGACAGGGGTGGTGTGGTCCTGGGAAAGCAGCAGAAAGCTTAACTTCTGGAGTCAGATAACTATGGACTGAAATGCTGGCTCTGACTTTTAATATTGTGTGACCCTGGTTTATCTCTCCTAGCTTTCTTCCTAATCTGAAAGTGAAACTGATAATAGAACCTGTGCCACATTAGTATGATACTTTCAAACTTTATTTAATTTAGCCAACAAAAACAAGATCAAAACTCCTGAAATCTGATAATTTTTTGTAATAAGATCTACAATGTAGAGGATAGAGTCACGTGCTGTAACAGAAAGAGCCCTGGACCCAGGTATGCAAGTCAAACTACCTCTGGCACCTGTGGGCTTCAGTTCCTTCACCTGCACAAAGAAGGAGTCAAAGCAAAAGATGTCTACAATGCTTCCAGCCCAAACATTCTTCAATCAATCTACTTCAATTGCTTCTCATGATCAGTCACAATAACTAGAGAAAGCTGTGACACAGATAACCAAAGCTAAACATTAAATGTGTTTACACAGACAAGATTGTACATAATTTATACAAAATGTCAATTACTTTATATCATCTTAAACATCAGGGATCTGCTATATAGTTGCCTTCACACCTGGAGTTTCCCCTTCTGTTCATAATCTAAAAGCAATGCGTGTGATATAATATGCCTTCACCTTCAGAAAGCAGAAGGAAGCAGTAATTCTCGTATCATCAGTATAGCTCCCACTAGTAAATGCATACCTCGTACTGCACTGCAGAGGTGCAGTAACGAAAATCTATTCAAATTTGTACTTATTTTTATTTATACACAACTAGAGAAGCTTCAGGCTTCTTTCACAGTACCTCTTGAAAGAACAAAGCAGAATACATGCTATTTCAAAAAGATAGTACGGGGGAATGTATGGAATCCTTAATATTTTTTCAAGCAATGAAAGAACAAAGAACACTTTGGAGTGATATAAATGCAAAGCCAAGCCAATAAAAGCCCCCCTTCAGTGAGTTACCTCAAAAGAAAAAAAGGTTAGATATGTTTACATATTATAATATTAATCACAACATTTTAAGACCAAACATCGTAAGAAACACATTTTCATTAAAACACATTTGGATGGGATTATTTCCACTAAAGGGCATCCACTAACAGAAAAATTTTAACATGAAATAGTTCAGATAATGTACTCAAATATTTCACTAATGCCTGTCTCTCATGTTCATATTCATCAGTGAAGGACCTAATAGACTGAAGTTTTCTATCCACCTAAACGACAGAAAAGAACGTAATCTACCACGAACTCAATAGCTTTAGACACATATTTAAAAAGCATAAACTTGATGAATTGAGCATGGGTTTATTTCTGCTCCCTCAAATTCCACTAAAACTGTAGTAAAGGAATTTAATTTAAAAAAGCAAACACCAAAGGGGGTAAAAAAAAAAACCCATAAACCCACAAAGATGAAGAGAATGGAGGAGGAGACAAGAGAACAATCAAGAGATGTCAGCAAGAATGTATGAAAATGGATGGAGGAATGGTAATGGACTTAGCAAGACTGAATAAACTGAAATCTAAGCGCCTACAGGGGAAAAAGGCAAGATGATATGTCTTTCAGAATCCAGAAGAAGTTCAGGAACTGGAGGCATCAAGTATCACATAAAGCAAGGATGAGGCAAGATACTGAAAACTGAATAACTTGAAGCCAGTATAAGGAACAACTTGACTCCCGATCTTACTCACACCCTCTACCCATGCAAGTGACCCCCTCTTCCTGACAACCGCCCCCCCCCACACCAAATACAGAATCACAGTCCTTGGAGGAAATGAACCAGAGAGTTACCAAGCATGGATACCACAAAGCACAGCAGAGTGTCAGGGGAAGACACTAGACCAGTGCTGCCCAAAAGAACTTTCTCTGATGATGGAAAAGTTCTATAACTGTGCTGTACAGTAGCCACTATCCACATGTGGCCTACTGAGCATTTGAAACATGGCTAGTGCTACAGAGAAACTGCATTTTTTATTGCATTTAATTTTAATTAATTTAAATTTAAATAGTAGCTATTTGATAGCTAAGAGTAGCTACATATGGCTAGTAGCTACTATATTGGACAGCACAGTACTAGACCAAAAACAGAAAGACTGAGTGAAAGTTCACCTACTGGATGGTAGATCCTACCCTCTCCCCTGGCTCCCAGAAGGCTGACAACCAAGTTTATAGCATACAGGTGGAAGAGTGGAAGATCTTCTCTGGAGACCCTAAGAAGTCTCGGAGAGACAATCTGTCTATTCTGACTTCTGGAGGCCTCCCAGGGAAAACAACTAGATTAAATAAATCACGATGAAGGCCAGTCAGCAATACCTACTCCACAACATGCCGATCTTCTAACCTGCTGTTTAGTGCCCTGCTTTTAAATAAGGTTGCATAGCTAAATATCAGTAGGCATTTAAGAAAAGCCTCAACATGAAAAGAACACTGAAAACAGAAGGAGATCAAAAGAAAACTTCAAATAAACTAATACCTTTGGATTGAAACATTACACCCATAAAACAAGAAAAGGATATGACAAAAATGGACATGATTAGAGAGTAAGTAAAAGTTCTTGGAAATTAAAAATAAGATCAAATAAAAAGTTCCATATAAGGATTAAAAGGAAATAGGTAAAAGGCCCAGATAGAACAACAATGGGAGGATCAGTGAGAAAAAGAATAAGGAATTTAATCCAGGAGGTCCAACATCCCATTCATAGGGATTCCAGAAAAACACAGAACACAAAGACAAGAACATTATCAAAGAAACAACAGGGGAAATTTTCCTGAAGAATATAAAGCCTAGCACAATGAATGAGAAAAGACCAACACCAAGGCCAATCATTGAGAAATTTCAGAACATAAAGGGGGAAAGAAAAGATTCTAAAAGGTTTCAGAGAGAAATTATGAAGAAAAATGATACTGGACTTCACAGTAACACTGGGAGTTATAAAACAGTGGGGTAAGGCCCTCAGAATTTTGAGGAGAAAATTATTTCCAATCTGACATTTTTATACCTCAAGTATCAATAAACTGTAAGGTAAGTTACAAGAATTCTGGAGGTTATATTTTACCAAAACAAGAGATTACACACACACACACACACACACACACACACACACACACACAAAGCAAAGAGGATGACAGCAGTGCACCAGGCCTAGAAAGCAGCCAGTTCAAAGTGCAGCCCAAGACTGCGTTCCAAGAAGTTTTTCAAGTTAGGGGGGGGGGGGAATCAAACTACTAAAATTCTAATACATTAATGATAAGTATATTGAGAAGTTTCAATTCCAGGAACACCAAAGAGTTGTACAACAAAGGAAATAACACAGAAGTCAAATCATTGTGCTGTAGACCTTAAACTTATACAGTGCTGTATGTCAACTATATGTCAATAAAACCTTAATAAAACACAAAACAAAGGAAATAATCACATATGCCACTTGGCTTAGCAGTGGATAACACTTTATGTAGACATTATAATGTAAACATGAAATTTTGAATTAACCAAAACTTCTGATATAATATTGAGAAAATCAGGGAAGGGAAGAAGGCAGTGAGAGTGGCATGGGTGAGAGGAAGTATAAAAGGTAAATCCTCATCGACAATAATGATAAATGAGATTTAAATTGAGAACTCTTTAAATAGCAGTTAAAATATGTTATTTAGAAATATGAAGTAAATACTAGATGAGCTAAAGAGTTGAAAGCTTGCTTCTAGAAAGTGGGGAAAGACTGGAAGACAGTTGTTTTTCTTTTAGTATTAGTTGGTGTTTTAAAACTATGTGCAAATACTCTACCTATTTAAAAAATTAATTATATTTTAAGAAAGTATTATCAGGTCCAGATAATTTTCAAAAATGGCCACAGCTCAAAATCTAAGCATACCTCCTGCAAATTTTGGTCTTCTTGAGTCCAAGAATTTAAAACATGTGCTCCAGAGTCACTCACAATGAAATTCACCTAATAGAGTTCAAAGAAATAATTAGTATTCAACTCCAAGTCTTCTCAATCACATCACATTTAAAACATTTATTTTATTATAAATACCTTTTAATATATTATATATAACATAAACATAAATAGAGAGTGCAGTCTCTAGCTCTGGTTTGCTGATTGATTCATTCACTCATTTTATAGTTACCGAATGCCTAGTACAGGTCAGGTGCTATTCTCAGCACTAGGGATATGGGAATACAGTGATGAATACAACAGTTCTGTTGCTCACAATGTGGGGAAAGCCGGTGTTCCGGGGTGTGGTAAGACAGAGTGTAGTGCAGGGAGAATACAAAAAAAATAAATGAACAACATAATTTCAGAGAGTGACAAATGCTATGAAAAAGGAGTTGTTTAGCTTCTTTAGGTTGGGTGATCAGAGAAGGGCTCTCTACAGAAGTGGCATTGAGGGAAATCCAAAATGACCAAAAGAAACCAGCCAGGGAAAGA
>NW_006770652.1:3418149-3481293 GCF_000442215.2 Lipotes vexillifer
AACCAGCCAGGGAAAGAGCTGGAGGTAGAGAATTCCAGGAATACAGCAAACAGTAAATGCAAAGACCTCTAGGTGCACACCCTCAAAAGGGTGAAGTTCAGAGAGGTAGGAGATAAGGTCAGAAAAACAAGCAGTGGCCATATAACCTAGAGCACTGAAAGCTAAAAGAATGGATTTGCACTTTATTCTAAATTTTAAAGTAAAGGGACTTCCCTGGTGGTGCAGTGATTAAGAATCCGCCTGCCAGTGCAGGAGACAAGGGTTCGATCCCTGGTCCGGGAAGACCCCACATGCTGCGGAGCAACTGAGCCCATGTGCCACAACTACTGAGCCTTTGTGCCACCAATACTGAAGCCCACGTGCCTAGAGCCCATGCTTCACAACAAGAGAAGCCACTGCAATGAGAAGCTCGCGCACGGCAACAAAGAGTAGCCCCTCCTTGCCACAACTAGAGAAAGCCCGTGTGCAGCAAAGACCCAACGCAGCCAAAAATAAATAAATAAGTAAATAAATAAATAAAAAGCATCCTAATTCTTCCACTGTATCTGTCAAATTTCTTAAAAAATTTTTTTAAGTAAAATGCAAACAAAATATATCAGGTAAGATGATAACAGTAAGGATACATTAGAAAATATATCAAATGAGGGCTATGTTCCCTTTTGGGAGAAGGGTGAGATTACTTCTTTCCCCTGGACTATATGATCTAATTCATGATCTTTTTTCCTATTATCCATGTAATACTCATTTTGCTTCCCCAGTAAGTTTGATAAGCAGCCTTTTCTCCTAAGACTTACCTGACAGGAACATATTTTACTGGCCACTTTACTCACATTACCTCATTGAAATCTTACAACAGTCATAGGAAGGAGGTGTTATGCTTACATGGGAGGAAACTGAGGCTTGGAGAGATGAAGCAAAATGATCAAGGTCACACTGCTGATAGCTTAATGATGCCAGGACTTGAACCGAAACCTGTGCGCTAAATCACTACATTATGCTTCCTCTCATATATACGTTTTTACCTTACATGATACACAATTTACAGGGGGACTAAAACAATTTATATTTTAATTTGGAACATATCTGAATGTATAATATGTATTAGCCTCTCTGTGTTCAGCCTTACTGTTACTGCTGTGCCTGTGCTGGTCTATGAACAGGCTAGGTCCCAACCTATGCTGCTCCAAATGAGACAGAAAGCAAAGCATCCACTTGTGGCTTAACCAAATGACTTTCCCAAAATAAAACAGTTCTGAAAACTGAGGATAATTTTCACACTTGGAGTTTCTATCAATCTTCAATTTCTCTTCTTACTGATAAAAACAGTTTCCCCTTAGAATTCTTAAGAGCATTCTTTACAATATGGCCAAATCCTGCAGCAATTTAGGACACTTTCACTAAAACTGTAAGCAGCCAGGTTCAAATTCTGGTTCTTCCTCTAACTAGCTACATGACTCAGGGCAAACTGCTTCTCTCTACCTCAGTTTCTGTGTCTCCAACAAGGCAGTCATAAACAAGGCTGATATTCAGATGGAACATACCAACACATTCTGACAAAGTGCTTTCAGCCAACATCCCTTCTGCTTAGGCTGGCAACAGTTCTCAGTGGTCAGTGTCTGTTCCATTCTGGTTTTATACACTTTGAATACTGTCCCAGTAATTACACTAGCTACCTCACAGGACTGCTGTAAGAGTTAAAGGAGTTAATATGAGGCACACGTAAGTGCTCCATAATTGTTAGTTGTTATTATTGTTGTTGGCCCCAACTAAATACATATATTAACCCCAAAGGGGAGTTCTATATACTACACTTTTAAAGTAGTAAATAAACAGTTGTAAGTCAAATCTAAAGCAAAGTCATACATAAAAGTGTAAAAGGCAGTCGAGTACATCCCCCAAATCATGCTTTTACTTGTACTTCACACTCACCAGCTTTTTGAAAGGAAATATATCATACATTATTCTACAATATTCCATGGAAGATTCTACTGAGCAAGTCCACAATGATTTAGATATAGGGGCCAAAGGGATGATTCCTTGGGTCCTATTCTTCACCAGCATATCAAACTCGACATGCTGTCTGCATGATTCTGCCATGTAAGGGCAGTGATCCACAACAAATACTGTTTTATGAGATTCAGAAAAAATCTTCATTTTGTTTTAACCTGTAAGGGATAAAATCTATTAGCCAGACATCTTATACATAACATTTAATATCTTAAATTATTTCTAACGAATGCGTCTTTTCCTCAAGATTTGATAGGGAACATGAATAATCAGTAGTCAAAGAAATTGATCGAACAAAGGACAAGATTTAATGAGGTCATGACCAGAAAGTAACAATTCCAGGGATGAGCTACACCATATTCACCTGTCATTCTACCAGACACAGGCAGATTACAATACATGCAGATATTTTTTGCTTTTGGAATGAACTTAAATTTGCCAGAAGAAAACATTTTTACAAATAATCGTATTGGTTTCCCTTACATAATACCAAACAAAATAAACGACAAACACTCTTCAAACACACTTTTGATGATCCTTGCTAATTGACATCAATCAAATATAAACCACTAAAGTAATATAAGTCAGCATTTAGGGGCTTCCCTCCAAAAAAATCTCAAGACTTCTGAAAAAGGGTGGGGACTGGGGAGAAAGAATGAACTGGAAAGCGTGACAACAAAAGGTAAGCTCAAAACATAACAAACATCTCCTAAGATAACTGCATATCTGGTCTTCGCAGCAGGATAAGGACCTCAAATTCACACTCTCCACCTTAGCTTCTGAAACACCACGGTAATTCATCATGTAGAACAGAAAAACTTAGGTGCTACCATCACATGGTGGGAAGGAGGAACTTTTGAAACTTTTTCTTGTAAGAACTCCCTTGCTTCGCTAATAAAATCTTATACTGAATAGACAATCCATATTCGAAAAGCACACGGTAAACACAGCAGAAGTGTTCATTAAAACGAACCGACTTTTTACAATCCAGCTATTTTCTTCTCCTGCTTTCCAATGCATTCCCCCTTCATGCAAAACTCTTCTTTGAGAAACCTAGACACACTCTGCTGGAAACTGGGGGTGGGGGGTGGGGGGAGTACAAGGTGAGTGGATAAGGAAGACCTCAGGATCGAGGTTCGCTTACTTTCGTGCCTGGTCCTGCAGTGAAAACGAACAGACGCTATGCACCACAGCCTCTCTGGAAAAGACTGCTGGCTGGGTGGGGAGGGTCAGCGCACAGTCAGGAGTGTCTGGTACCAAAGACAGGGGACTATGCTTTCCCCGCTCATCTCCTAACACACCGGTCCATCCCAGGCTTCCTAAATGCAGGAGCGCGCGCGCCTGCGCGTGAACACAAACCCTCACACACTCGGACTGGCGCGTGCGCATAGCACTCTTCGGCAGCCCCGCCAAGCTGCCCTTCCCCCTCTGCGGGCCAGACGCCCAGGTCTCTAACAGGAAGAGGGCGGAGCCAAGAAAAAAAATGCCTCCGACCCTCAAGATTTTCTACCCCCTAATTTTCCAGTCACCCATTGGGAAAATTGATCCGGGCGACCTGAGAGCCTCCCCAACAGCGAAGTACCAACCACAGCACCGGCTAACGGTGCTACAGTCCCCCTAAGCGCAAGGCCCGCCCACCAGATCTCCCCTTCTCAGTCTCTCCACCCAGGCCCGTTTCCCCTAGCAAAATTCGCGAGACTTTGCGAGAGGCCGAGAGAAAGCTTGAGCGTGGATTAGTGGGGAGGCCCGCCCCTACCTCTCGCGCATGTCAGCTAGAGGCCTCAAAAAAAATCGCTGGGCTCTGCCCCCACGGTTACGCGAGGAAGGAAATCTCGCGAGGTTGAAGAGCTCTGAGAACGCTAGTCGGAGGCGGTGAACGGAGGTTTTCCCTTGGCAAGTGATGGGGCTGAGCCCTTCTGATTCCCCCAGGCCGCCCCTGCACTGCCTCTGCTTGGTTCTGCGTCTGCTCGTTGAAGAAGCTGAACAGGCAAGAGGAGTCTCTTCCCCTGGGTGCATAGGTCCCCGTTGGCCAAGGCTTTGAGTCCTAACCGCACAGCTGACGGCTGCGAGGGATTGAGACCGGAGTAAGTGGAATCAATCCAGGGACCAGAGCGGGCATAGGGAGTCGGAAGCTTCCTTCCCCGATGGTGCTTTGCACCACCTCTTGAACTACCGGCTGCCAGTTCCTGGGCGCGGTACTTCCTCTCCTTGTTCAACTCTGAGCACCTCTTTCCGGAACTGAGGTGCGGAAAGTTCGATGAAAAGCCTTGGCCCTAACCCTGTGGACACACCTTCCCTCTCTGTTTTCTTCCTGCCTAACCCACCTGGGAGCTCACCGTTTGTGTGGCGGGGTTGGGGGGTGGTCGGCAGGGATGCAAAGGGGTACTTTTCAGTTTTCAATTTACCTCTTTGCATATGATATGGAGAACCATTCCCTCTTTCTTGAAACTGCCCTCCAAGAAATATTACTCTTTTCCTGGTACACTTCATGGGTAACCATACTGTCTGGAAACTGCCCTCTGAAGAATCCTACTCTTTTCTTGGTTTTCTTCCTGCCTTTTTTATGTATCCCATCTCAGATAATGGTACCGGTGCCCGTCCTGCTCTCCAAACTAGGAACCTAAGGCTCATCCTTGACTGTGTATTTCCACTTACACTGCACGATGCTATTTCTTTTTCTTTCACCAGATGATTTCCCCACCATCATCCTTCCCTAGAGTTACCATTCTGAAATACAAATCTGTTCATATCAATACTTTCTTTATGCTTTTTGAATAACCGTATTGCTGACAGAATTAAGTCCTAATTGTTAAGCATATCACTTAGGACCTTATACTGTCTGTTCCAATCCATTTCGTTCTACCTTTTTCGTCTTATTTTGCCTCTCCTCCAAATACTTCAATACCCAGTCATGCCAGACTGCTGGATATTTCTCCAAACATGCAAGCACTTCCACAACTCTGTGCCTTTGTATGTGTTGTACCATCTGTCTTGAATGCTTACTCTTCCTTATTTTTTTTAAACCAACTTTCAAGATCCAATTCATAGACCATTGTCTTCTCAGGCTCCCACAGATGATATTGATAGTACCACGGTTTTCCCAAAGCACTTGAGACGGTACTTCTGCAGTATTTCTTAGGTTGTATAACATTATTTGTTCAAGTATCTGTCTCTTGCGCTAATTTGAACTTGAGCCTGGGATCACGTCTTATTCATCTTTGTAACAAAAGTTAGACCAATGCTTGGTACATAGCAGGTGTTATAGTTCTGAAGATTCACCATAGGAGTAGGAGTCCATAGAATCCTTAAAAGTGTAGAATTTTAGAGCCAGAGGAACCTTGTATATTAGCTTAAAGAACCCTGACCTGTTTTGAATATGAGGAACCCTGTACCACCAATACACAAGTAATTGTACTTTTAGTATCTGTTAGTTGAGATTGTGCATAGTGGCAAAAAGACTATTATGCTTTTAAATGCTTTTGTATTTTATTATTACTAGTCTCTATTAAAAATAGTGGGCTATATATGTGAGAGAAATATTTAGACTACAGACCATGCTTGGTATATGTATATCCATGCAGCCCTTCCAATGATTCCTTGCCCATAGGTTAGAAATAACTGGTTTAGATTAAGTTAGGTCCTTCTTGAATTGTCATACCTGTTTGAACATACAGGTGTATGCAGCTTATATTTAGCCACAGTTCCAAGGTAAAGTATAATTAAAAAAAGAAATTCTCCTGTGTCCTTACTTTCAGATTGTTTCTTCTAACTTTAAAAATTCATTTTCTTCATAAACCACCTTCATAAAACTCCAAACATGTTCATTCCATCATTTTCAAGGACTGAAAATTTTTTGTGCTTTCAGATACAGTGCTATGTCTGTATAAGATGCTTTTTTAAAATATGTAATTTGTAATTTACATGTTTTCTTTCTTGATCTCTTTATAAGTTTCTAAGAAAACCATAACTAGGACTTTTTATATTTCCATATGTGTCAGTTAATATTATCTACTAATTAACTTTAGAGGCACCTGCCTGAACAATAAAAATTTTTAAACTAGATTGTTGACATTGATAGACACATCTGTGGTATGTCAGCGGTCACAGTATTTCTGTGTAGTTCCAGCTATAGGGTAATGGATTTGTGGATAAAGGAGAAAGAAGAGTGGTTTGAATTTCTTTAAATTTTTCTTAACCAAAATCTAAAACTAACAGCTGGCAGTTTCTGTCTCGGGTGGGTGGTGGTTTCTTTTTTATCAGCAGCACAATGTTCTGAACCCTCTGCCAGGACTGTCTGACTGCGAATGTCTTTGGGCGGTAAAGTGGGTGAGAATGTGGCTAATGTGGAGGGCGGGGAACTGCTTTAAAAAATTTTACCTGTAATATAAACCTACCTATAGAAGGTAGTGTAAGTAAGTACACTAGTTAAGTGTGACTAGTTAAGACATGCTCTCTAAAAATAGATAAATTGAGAATATCTTTTCTTTTTATTAACTGGATTCTTTTAAAATTTAAAACTTGTTAGAGAATGTGGAAAACAGTCTTCCTCCCACTCCAGTTACCAGCCAAACAGTGCGGGGGCGGGGGGGGGGGAAGCACAATGGTTTTCAAAAAAGGTGGCAAAGTAAATGCATATTATAAAATATTTTAAACTTTTCTGCAGTTTTACATACAGGAAATGAACATGCAGATTCATAGAAACTTTGTGTCACTGTTTTTCTGAAATGCTAATAAAGGTATGCTTTTAATTACCTGCTATTTATAATTCCTTTCCCTGAACAGGTATGTTTTTATAGTTACAAAAGAAATTTCAAATGTAGTTCATTTTGATAGTAGTATTTCATTATGCAATCTAGAGAATGTTTTTTAAAGTGGATGTCAATTCTAGTTTCAGAAAGTCTAATTGGTCTCCTTAAAAAACAAAATTCAACTGAGTAAACTTTAAAAATCTTATTGGCTTTGTTCAACGACTCATGAATCAGGCTGCATCCCATCTAGCAGAAAGGAGTTCCAAGGAGCTGTACAAAATTAAAGACTTTTATAGGAGAAGGGACAAGGAAGTTATACTAACAAAAAGCAGATTGGTTGGGACAAGGTCACTTTCCTTTAGGGGACGGCAGGGGTCTGTCAGACAAATTACCTCACAGTGATTCCTGATTGACAGATTTAAGGTTCCATTTCTGGAAGAGGCCAAAACTGTAAGTTAAGTCTTGGTTTGGTGATGTGGGGCTTAGCATAAGTGACATGGCATTTGGGGGCCTGTTTTCTTGTTTTTAACAGTCTTATAATTAACTGTGATGGCTGGTTAAAATAGGTACTAGGCTTTTATTGGTTATGCAGAAAAATATTTGTTATTTTTTCATCTTCATTTGCACTTCCACTTATTTTCTATTGCTGGTTTGAAATGCAATTTATATAATACTTTGGAAATCTCATTGGTCGAGTAGGGTCAAGGAATTTGCTTTGTTTTTCCACCCAGGAGACCAGGATAGTCTTTATATAAGTAAAAGCAAACAGGGCCCTGGAGAGCCATCTTGGCTCATGAATATCCACTAGACTGGGGGTCAGAAGTTCTATTTCTGGTACTAGCTTGGCTCCTTCCTTGCTACATGGTGCTGTCAGTCAGCTCCTTACCTTTGAAATCCTGAGTCTATTTCCTCATTGGTAAAATGGAAAAAACAGTTATCCCAATGAGCAAGATTCAGTATAAGGTTGTATTACTCAGGCTCAGAAAGCTACCAATAGTTGGAATTAATTAAAATTATTACCTAGCGGTTTGATTTTACTCTGGAGTGCTCTAGAGGTCCATTTAGATTGAATTAGGTTGGAGAAAAGGCTAACACTTTTGAAGAAGGAAAAGATGACTTGCCATATCAGATAGCAAGAGTTATTTTACAACTGTAACAGTTGAGGCAGCGTATTGATGTAAAGGTAGATAATAGATCCAGAGGTAGAATAGAGAGCTCAGAAACATACCCATACATTTATTGAAAAAACATACAACAGGTGTGGCATTACAATTCAGTGGGGGAAGAATATACTATCCAATAAATGGGAACTGGCGCAACTAGTTGTCCACATGAGAAAAGGAAAATATAATTAGATATCTTCCTTATACCACGCATGCAAATAAACAGATGAATTAATAAGCAGATGAATTAAAGACAAACGCAAAACCTTGGGGACAGATAATGATTTTTTTTTAAGTTTTAAAATTAATGTATTATGCCCTTTTTTGCAATATAGTTCTGTTTATTTTAACATGTGTACAGATTCCACTGCAATCAGGATACAGAACTATCCATTATTTCAGAATACTCTCTTGTGCCACACCCTTCTCCCCCACCCCTGTGCCCACTGCCACTCCCAGCTCCTGACAACCATTCATTTCTTATGTACCCTCTTATCTACCGCTGTGGTTTTGTCCTTTGGGCAGTGCCAGGTAAATGGAAGCAGTATGTAACCTTTTGAGATTGTCTTCTTTCACTCAGTCAGCATAATATTTTTGAGATTCACCTATGTTGTTGCCTTATCAGTGCTTCATTCCATATTATTGCTGAGTAGTATTTCATTGTATGGATGGTATGTACTGCAGTTTGTTTATCCACTCATTTCTCTACAGTAGATACCCAGAATTGGTATTCCTGGGTCATATGGTAGAATACATTTAACTTTTCAGAAACTGCTAAACCATTTTCCAAAATAACCATGTTATTTTGCATTCTCACTAGCACTGTGTGAGAGTTCCGTGCCAGCACTTGGTATGTCAATCCTTTCTATTTTATCCATTTTAATAGGGGTGTAGTGGAGCTCATCATGGATTTAATTGCTTTTCTTTAATGGCTAATGATGTTGACTATGTTTTCATGTGCTTTTTTTGCCATCCATATATTTTTTTGGTTAACTGTTACAGTCTTTTGCTCATTTTTAAAAATTGGATTATTACCTTATTGTTAGTTTTGAGAGGTTTTTATGTATTCTGAATACAAGTCCTGTGTCAGATATGTGATTTGTATCTTCTCCTAGTCTATAGCTTGTCTTTTCAGACTGTCTTAACAGTGTTTCCCAGAGCAAAAGTTTCTAATTTTGATGACATCCAGTTTATTGAATTTTCCTTTTTTGAATCAAGCTTTTGGTATCATGTCTAAAAAGTATTTGCTTAACCCCGGGTCACAAAGATTTTCTCCTGTTTTTTCTTCTAGAAGTGTTACCATTTTTCATTTTACATTTAGATCTATGGTCCATTTGGAGTTAATTTTTGTGAAAATTGTAAGAATTACTTCAGGGTTAACTTGTTGGCATGCAGATGTCCAGTCTCCCAGCACCATTTGCTGAAAAGGCTATCCTTTCTCCTTTGACTTGCCTTTACACCTTCAAAAATCAGTTGGTCATATTTCTGTGGGCTTATTTCTGGACTCTGTTCTGTTTTATCAGACTGGCTCTGCCAATACCATGCCATCTTGACTGCTATAGCTTTATAGTAAGTCTTAAAATTTAGAAGTGTGATTTCTCCAATTTTATTTTCAAAATTATTTTGGCTATTTGGGTGAATTTGCCATTGAAACCACTTGAGTCTAGAGAGTTTTGGCAGAAGATTTTTAACTACGAATACAATGTTTTTAATAGTTGTAGGACTATAGAATAGTTACAGGCATTTAATAGTTATAGCTATAATTATTACTAATAGTTGCATCTTGTATGACTTTATGTAGTTTGTGGTTTTTAAAGAATTTGTCCATTTCATCCAATTCATGTGTATGAAATTTATTATTGTATTCACTTATCCTATTAATGAATTAGGAGTCTGCAGTGATATCCCTTCTTTCATTCCTGACATTGATAATTTATGTCTTCTCTCTTTTCTTTCTTGGTCAGTTACGCTAGAGATTTATCACTTTTTTTGCTTTTTCAAAGAACTAGTTTTTGGTTTCATTGGGGTTTTTTTTCTGTTGTTTTCCTGTTTTCAATTTCATTAATTTCTTCTCTTGTATTATTTCCTTCTTTCTGTTTAGTTTGTGTTTATTTTGCTTTTCTTTTCCTTATTTCATAAGGTTGAGGCTTAGATAATTGATTTGATATCTGTCTAGTTTTCTTGTGTAAGCATTTAGTGTATAAATTTCCTGCTTTACATGCATGCCAAAATTTTGATATCTTGTATTTAGATCAAAATATTTTCTAATTTCCAAAAAGACTTTCTTTTTGTCTCATGGATTACTTATGTGTGTTGTTTAATTTCCAAATATTTAGAGATTTTCTTGTTGTCTCTTTGTTATTTATTTTAGTTTAATTCCATTATGTTCAAAGAACATAATTTGTATGACTGCAGTTCTTTTAAATTTGTTAAGGTTTGTTTTTTGATCCAGGATATACTCTATCCTAGTGAATGTCCCATGTGTACTTAAAAATAATGTGTATTCTTCTGTTGTTGGTTATAGTGTTTTATAAATTATCAATTCAGTCTACTTAGTTGATGGAGTTTGTTCATTTCTTCTATATCATTGCTGATTTTCTGTGTACTAGTTCTATCAGTTACTGAGAAAGAAGTGTTGAAGATTTCAGCAGTAAGCGAGGATATGTCTATTTATTTTTTTCAGTTTTTATTTGATTTTGAAGCTCTCTAGTTAGGTACATATACATTTAGGATTCTTATGTGTTCTTGGTGAGTTGGCCTTTCTATCAACTATGTATTGCCCCTCTTTTATCCCTGGTAATTTTCTTTTCTCTGAAGTCTAATTCATCTAGTATATTTTTAAAAATAAATTTATTTATTTATTTATTTTTGGCTGCGTTGGGTCTTTGTTGCTGTGCGTGGGTTTTCTTTAGCTGTGGCGAGCGGGGGCTACTGTTCGTTGAGGTGTGCGGGCTTCTCTTGTTGTGTAGCACGGGCTCTAGGTGTGCGGGCTTCAGTAGTTGTGGCATGCAGGCTCAGTAGTTGTGGCTTGCAGGCTCTAGAGCAGAGGCTCAGTAGTTGTGGCACATGGGCTTAGTTGCTCCACGGCATGTGGGATCTTCCTGGACCAGGGCTTGAACCCATGTCCCCTGCATTGGCAGGTGGATTCTTAACCATTGTGCCACCAGGGAAGTCCCTCATCTAGTATTAATATAGCCACCAGCTCTCTTTTTTAAATATAATACCTTTATTGAGATACAATTTCACATCCCATAATATTCCATCATTTAATGTGTACAATTTGATGTTTTTTTTTAAATATTCACAGAGTTGTGCAACCATCACCACAATCAATTTTAGAATATTTTCTTCACTCCAAAAAGCTATGCCCATTAAGTCACTACCCATTCCCCTTATCTTCCCCCCTCTCCCTTTGACCCTAGACAAATCACTAATCTACTTTCTGCCTATATGAATGTGCATCTTGTGGACATTTCATGTAAATGGAATCAAAATATGTGCTCCTTTGTGACTGGCTTCTTTCACTTAGCATAATTTTTCAAGTTTCATCCATTTTGTAGCTTATGTCAGTACATCATTCCTCTTTTTTTTGGGTCAAAAAATATTCACTGTATCACATTTTATTTATTCATTTTTCAGTTGTTGGACATTTGGGCTATTTCTACTTTGGAACTATTACGAATAGTGTTGCTCTGAACATTCATGTACAATTTTCTGCAAGGACATGTTTTCATTTTCTTGGTGTGTACCTAGGAGGGGAATTGCTAGGTCATGTGCTTAACCTTTTGAGGAAATGCCAGCCTGGTTTCCAAAGTGGCTGCACCATTTTACATTCCAACCAGCAGTCCATGAAAGCTCCAAATTCTCTACATCCTAGCCAACACTTGCTTTTTTTTATTATATAGCCAGCCTAGTAGATATGAAGTAGAATCTTGTTATTTTGATTTGCAGTTCCCTGATGGCTAATCATGTTGAGCACCTTTTCGTGTACTTATTATTAGTACACTGGTGTTCTTTTGATTGGTGTTTATATAGTGTGTCTCCATCCTTTTACTTTTAACCTACCTATATCATATTTGAAGTGAGTTTCGTGTAGACAACATATAATTGGGTCCTGTTTTTTTTTTTTTTTTTTTTTTTTTTTGGTGTCCGCGGGCCTCTCACTGTTGTGGCCTCTCCCGTTGCGGAGCACAGGCTCCAGACGCGCAGGCTCAGAGGCCATCGCTCACGGGCCCAGCCGCTCTGCGGCATGTGGGATCTTCCCGGATCAGGGCACGAACCCATGTCCCCTGCATCGGCAGGTGGACTCTCAACCACTGCGCCACCAGGGAAGCCCCTGGGTCCTGTTTTAAATCCTAATTAAAGAGTTAGATGATCAGACTGCATGTTCTAATGTGTTTAGACCATTTATATTTAGTGTAGTTATTAATATGTTTGTATTTAGATCCACCATCTTATTTGTTTTTGTACCGTCAGTGTTTTTTTTTTTTTTTTTTTTCCGGGATGTGGGCCTGTGTAGTTATTAATATGTTTGTATTTAGATCCACCATCTTATTTGTTTTTGTACCGTCAGTGTTTTTTTTTTTTTTTTTTCCGGTATGTGGGCCTCTCACTGTTGTGGCCTCTCCCGTTGCGGAGCACAGGCTCCAGACGCGCAGGCTCAGAGGCCATCGCTCATGGGCCTAGCCGCTCCGCGGCATTTGAGATCTTCCCAGATCGGGCTACGAACCCATGTCCCCTGCATCGGCAGGTGAACACTCAACCACTGCGCCACCAGGGAAGCCCGTACCGTCAGTGTTTTGTTCCTTCCTTTCCCCTTTTCTCCTCCTTTTGGGTTATTAAAACTTTTTATTCACTTTAATTTATCTGTTATGATTTTGACTCTTAGCTCCATACTGCTCTTTTTAGGGATTTCTCTAGTATTACAACATATATGTTTGTTTACAATTGACATTTTATCATTTCAAGTGAGATGTTGAAACATTATAGTATAGGTCCATTTACCCTCCCCGTTTATGTTGTAGTTTTATATTACACCTACATAAATTGAAAATTCCATCACAAAAGTTACAGCTTTTGTTTTCAAATATCAGACACTTTAAAGCACTCAAAAAGAGAATAGTCTATTATTTTTATCAAGATATTTATGACTTCTCTTGCTCTTCCTTTATTCCTGATACTCTTAAGTGTCCTTCTGCTATCATTTTGCTTCCCTCTGAAGAATTTCCTTTAGAACAAACCTACTAAAAATGGATTCTCTTTTTCTTCACCTTAGAATGATTTTTATTTTACCTTCATATATGAAGGGTATTTTCACTGGATATAGAATTATGGGTTGAGAGTTCCCTTCTTTAATGCTTTTAACTGGCCTTCCTGTTTTCTGATGAAAAATCTATAGTCATTCAAAATGTTGGTTCTCTGTAAGTAATATGGTATTTTTCTCTGGCTGCTTTCAGGATTTTTCTTTGTCTTTCATTTTCAGAAATTTGATTATGATGTGTCTGAGCTTGAACCTTCTTGGATTTATCCTGTTTTGGGTTTGCTGAGGACTGAGAATGATACAAGCAGAAAGATTTCTGAGAAAGAGGCAAAGTGTTGCATAATTTAAATTCATGAATAACTGATCCACTTAAATGTTTCTATTTTACCTATTGACAAGTTAGAATATTCTTGGAAGGACACAAAATATAATAGTATATTAACCATTGTGAGTATTATTGCTTTTCAGTAGGGGACTTTTAAAATCCATACGTAACATAAATAAATATACTATTATTAATACATTGCTTGTATATTTAGGAATGTTATGTAGTCCTAAACCATAGAGAGAGGCAACCCTATAAAATCCCCTTAGAGATGTTCAAAACGTCCTTTAGGAATGGTTTTAGTCCTCACTTCACCTTTACAGTTTTTCTGGATACATTTATTTACAAGTAAGTTGTGTACTGGACCATATCCTCTGCCATCCAAGCAATTTTCCCATCACTGTTTAATATTGTGGCTAATCTTTTTCTACTGGAATGAGTTAGTGTTCATTCGAGGTTTTGTCTGGTGTTATCAGGTAGCCATCCTGATTATGTCAGCTCTTATACTCATGGATTTTATAACCTGATCATCCCATGTTTCTTTCTGGAATTTGGCAGGCCAGATTTTGTGTGTCTGTGATGGAATCTTTGACTTCTCCATGGATTTCTTATGATTTTATTGTTTTACTTGAAACCCTTGCATAGGACTTTTAGTAAAAGTAATGTTTTTATAACTATGTACTTTAAAGTAGTTCGATAGTATCTATAATATACGATACTAGCTTTAGAATCTTTTTTTTTTTACTGTGCATCTCTACCTTATTTTAGGTAGCATCAAGCCATCAAGTAGTTAATGTATTTGTTGTTTTTTAAAGGATATTTGAGGAACTTCCTTGCAGCATTTAAAGAAGTGAATTATTCCAAAAACAATTCAGCTATTAGTGTATGTATTTACTCTTTCATTTTAACGAGTTGCTCTATCTTAGAAGGCCACAGTTAAGTCATTTGACCAGTTTGGCTTCTGGTAAGAAATTGAATTTTATCAGCATGACTGAAGTGCCTGTTATGCATCAAGCCTGATGCATGTCACTTTTCATGTTTGATGTAAAACCCGTTAACAAACAGTAAAGTCGGGATTTGGTGCTAGAGAGTTCAAAGCCTTTGCTTTGGGCTTGGACACTCCGTGAATCATGGGAACACAGTCACGAGATTTTCTTCCAGTAGGTATGATTGTTGGAGTAAGAGTTTTGTACCAGAAGATGGTAATATGAAGTGGAGGAAGTAACAACATTTCATAATTATTCCACTAGTAGATGATTTAGGGTACTCTCATTTAGCAGTTGGGATTTACTACATATGGGAACATTAGGTATAAAGACCTAGTATAAACTCTGAAGGTGATTTGACTAATTTAGTTGAGGCCTGTGATTGCTCTGAGGCAAGGAGGGTGAGCCTTAGCTGCTGAATCAAAGCATAGGATTTAATAGGCAGTGGGTCTCTGGTGCCATGTTGTCAAGTTGATACCCCCAGAACACAGCTTAACTTTTTCATATTCCTTTTTTTAAAAATATTTATTTATTTATTATTTATTTGGCTATGCAGGGTCTTTGTTGCAGCACACAGGGTCTTTGTTGCAGCATGTGGGATCTTTAGTTGTAGCACTGCGGGATCTAGTTCCCTGACCAGGGATTGAACCTGGGCCCCCTGCATTGGGAGCACGAAGTCTTAACCACTGGACCGCCAGGGAAGTCCCAACTTTTTCATATTTCAAAAAGAAAGATTTATGATTATCTGGAAAGATTCCATCTAGATTCAGGACTCTGTAGATTTCTTCACCCAGAGAATTCTGGGAGCATGGCTTTTGGGGAGAGGGCAACTTATTGAATTACACACAGTATAGGTATTCTCATGTCTAGATCACCTATCATCTGATAATATATAGGAACTTTAGTGCATTTTATTTGGAAACGCATCCTATCTATTGTTTGTAGATGTCATTTTGTTACAAAGCATAAAGAGGTAGTCTTCTCATAGTAGTCCCAACAGTATCATTTAACAATATCCTAGGTTGGAACCTAGGACTGTCAGAGGTTCCTCATACTTGACTTGTTCTATTAAATCAAGATAAACTTTACTTCTCTCAGATCTTTTATAACTTTCTCTAGACTTTGTTTTTTTAATTTCTTTCACCATCTATTACAACCAGTTATTTTTACTATAAGACAAATATTTTTTTCTCTTTTTAATTATTTTTTCCCACAAATAACTTTAAAATTTTACTCTGAAGAATCTGGTGTTCTATAGTAGTGGGATTGATGGGAGTTATGGAGATATAGTAACTCCCACATAAATAGGAAAGCCATACTATTACCTATCTATAATTTTATTTTATTTTATTTTATTTTTGCAGTATGCGGGCCTCTCACTGTTGTGGCCTCTCCCGTTGCGGAGCACAGGCTCCTGACGCGCAGGCTCAGCGGCCATGGCTCACGGGCCCAGCCGCTCTGCGGCATGTGGGATCTTCCCAGACCTGGGCACAAACCCGTGTCCCCTGCATCGGCAGGCGGACTCTCAACCACTGCGCCACCAGGGAAGCCCCTATCTATAATTTTAGATTATTCCCCTTGGAAGTTTAGAGGAAGGGTAAGGCATTCTTGGAGACTAATGTCTCCCTTGGAGCAGCATCTTAGATAGATTTTGAATGGCTGTCCTTTTGTGTTGTAGCCAGTACGAGCCGTTGGTTCCTTTAATTGCCCTTTTGCTTGTATTTTGAAGTACGCTTATCTAAATCTCCTGGAAATTAGAGGACAAATCTTTTGGTTGTTTTATCTAGAGAGACAGAAATTGTATTAGTCTCCAGCTTAATTCTTAAGCTCTCTGGAAATGTCTAGTGATGAATATTTTCTAGATTGGCAGTTTTACATTTTAATTTATTTTGATTAAATCTTTTTATTCAGCTTTAAACCTGTTTATAATAACAGGACAGTATACCCTTTGCTTCAGCTGTTGGGTACAACCAAGAATACTGTTTGAATGTTTTTTCATCTTTATTTAGTTTACAATTTTGAATCTTTGCTATATAACCTTAAATGAAAGCCTGCTAAAATGGCCTGATGTGTTTTCTTTCCTTCTTTTAAAATGTTACACAGTTGGGTTATTTAAATCTCTTTTGTACTTACTGCATTTTTCTCTATCTGAGGGGCTAATAACTGAACTATAGTCCAGTGCAGTAGGATCTAACTGTCCTACATTCTGTAGCAAATTTCTGTCTTCCTAAACTTGATGAAAATCCTTCATTATAGCCCTTAACTTGGTTCTATACCTGAGTTTTAATTTAATATCTATAGACCTGGCTTCTGGCCTAGTAATTTTACCGTGTAATTTTATTTTTTGAGAAAATCTTGAAGAAAGGGTAGCTTATATAGAAAGTAAGGTGACACTTAGTAGAAAGAGAAAAATTCAAGAATGATAAGTTTCAGAAGGTTAAAGTTTTTGAGAGACATTATTTTAAGATTAAAATTTTGTTTTGAGATCTCAGCATACCAGTTGAAGGAACTCCAATAACTATTGGCTGCTTCATGTTTTGCCTTCTAATTTTTTGAGCTCCTTTTATGCATATTAATTATTGATTTTAACACCTCAGAAGTTTCCCACAATGGCCAGTGTTGTTCTAAGTTAAAACTTTCTTTGCCATTCAGTGCGGAAAGTGCAAGAGTTAGGATTATAATGCAATTTTATGTAAGAAGCCAAAGTTCCTCCAGAAGTTTGACACTTGAGAATAGCATGACACATAGAGGCCACTTTGGCTGGTCAGTAGTGTGCATTTGTGAATGGTGTCTCAGGTCACCTGACCAAGCAGAGGCTAGGAAGGGTCTATGGTCAGAGACCTGACAGTCATTGACTGCAGAATAAAGACTAATAGAGTGACCTTTTTCACAAATGACAAATGACTTGATAGGGTTTGCCCTTATGAAGAGCACAATTTCTGTATAACATAAAATGTATCCATTGGATGTGTACTTTTTTTCCCCACTATAAATTCAGGGTGTTTTAAATACATTCTGATTATGTCTGCAAATCATACATGTATGATCGCACACACACACATATATGTGTGTGTGTATATATATATATATGTATGTATGAAATTATATAATTTTATGTATTTATACTCATTGTATATTTTGTTTTGTTTTTGTTTTTTGCGGTACGTGGGCCTCTCACTGTTGTGGCCTCTCCCATTGCGGAGCACAGGCTCCGGACGCGCAGGCTCAGCAGCCATGGCTCATGGGCCCAGCCGCTCCGCAGCATGTGGGATCCTCCCAGACTGGGGCACGAAACTGTGCCCCCTGCATTGGCAGGCGGACTCTCAACCACTGCGCCACCAGGGAAGCCCCGCATTGTATTTTTTGAATATTATAAATTCACTTTTGAGTTTGTTCTACCTTAACAGAATCAAAACCACAGGTGTTCTTAGATGTTTTTTCTTCTGAGACAGTGAGCAATCCAGTAACAAATGTAGCTTAAGCATATCTGTGTTAATATGAAACTAAAATAAGATGCTATGCCAGCTTTGTTTTGAATCTTGATTTTCATTTTTAATTATACATATCCCTTTAGAAATGAGTTGCACAATTGAGAAGGCACTTGCTGATGCTAAAGCCCTTGTTGAAAGACTGAGAGATCACGACGATGCAGCAGAATCTCTGATTGAGCAAACCACAGCTCTCAACAAGCGAGTAGAAGCTATGAAGCAGGTTTGATGTTTTTCCTTGCTGATTCCATTTTAAAAAAGCAGTCATTGATATTTCTGTGTTGCTTGAATTGTAAACTTCTGCTTAATTAGTATTTTATTATTTTTCAATGTTCTTTAAAATTTTAAAGTAGCTTGACTTGTGTGTTTCAGTTTACTTTAGATTGAAATGTAATTTTGTCAAGTTCAACTGGCATGTATATATATATATATAGTCACTATACATTCTAAAACATATAGACTTGATCACTTTTCTGACAGTGATGCACATTTGAGTTTGGAAAATATATGAATTTTTTAGGTCTAGATACATTTGGCAAAGACCAGATAATATCTTTTACTATATAATTGACACATATTTTGCTCTGTCTCCTATTTTTATAATGTAGAAATATTTTTCTTTATAAGAGTATTTAGGTGACACTATTTAACAATAAAATAGTTTTTGAAAATGATGCAAAGCAATATCTGGTTTCCACCTTTTGCAGTTACTGCATTTGTACTTGCTACCTTATTTTTCATTTAATGCTGCCAGTTAAAGAAGAAATAAAAAGGGCTTCACTTCTTGTTATCCTTACTGTTGTATATAAGAACTTTCCAGTGAGCTACTATTTTAAGCCCTCTTTTGATAAAGAGTTTCAACTCTAAGAGAATTATAAAATCTCTGATTTTATGATGGAAATCACTGGAGGAAAATATATATTCATAGCTTACTCTCTAGAAATGCATCATCCCTTTTGTAAAAGGAAGCAACCCAGGGTTACTGCTTTTAACAAAGCTGCTGAAAATAGTGAAGGAAGTTTACTTATTTTGTTTTGCAACTCTGTTGCCCTAAACACATTACATACATCCCTGTCTACCTTGATTCATGCATTCCAGTTAACATATGTACCTGGTATTGAGTTGTAAAAAAGGGGGGTTGACAACCAGAGTTAAGAACCATACCATAAAGTTTACCCTTTTGAAGAGTGCAGTTCATTGGATTTTAGTATATTCACATGCTGTGCAACCATAATTACTATCTAGTTTGAGAACACTTCATTACCCCAAAAGCCCATATCCATTAGTAGCTACTCCCTAGGTCTCCCTTTCCCTGGCCGCTGGAAACTACAAATCTGTCTATCTCTATGGATTTGCCTATTTTAGACATTTCACATGAATGGAATCATACAGTATGTGGCTTTTTGTGACTTTTTTTAACGTAATGTTTTCAGGTTTCATCCATGTTGTAGCATGTATCAGTACTTGATTCCTTTTTATTGCTAAATAATATTCATTGTAAGGATACAGCACATTGTGTTTATCTGTTCATTGGTTGATGGACATTTGGATTGTTTCTATTTTTTGGCTATTATGTATAATACTGCTATGAATACTTGTTTGTAAGTTTCTATGTGGACATATGTTTTCAATTTTCTTGGGTATATACCTAGTTCAGTTAGAATGGATGGGTCTTATAACTCTATGTTTAACTTTTAGAGCGTCTGCCTGACTATTTTCCAGAGTAGGCACATCATTTTACATTCCCATGAACAGTATATGAGAGTGATTTCTCCACATCCTCTCCAGCACTTGTTATTACTTGCTTTTTGCTTAAGCTCATCCTAGTCATTGTGAAGTGGTATCTCCTTGTTACACTGAATTGTATTTCCTGAATGACTAATGATGTTAAGCATCTTTCATGTGTTTATTGGCCATTTGTGTATTTTCTTTAGAGAAATGTCTCTTCAAATCCTTTACCCATTTTTTTCCAGCTTTACTGAGATATACTTGACATACAACATTGTGTAACTTTTAAGGTGTACAATATATATTGATATATGTATATTTTGTGAAAAGATTACGTACCACAATGAGGTTAGTTAATACCTCCATCACCTCACATAATTACCGTTCGTGTGTGTGTGTGTGTGTGTGTGTGTGTGTGTGTGTATACATTTAAGATGTATTCTCTTGGCAACTTGCAAGTATATAATACAATATTGTTAACTCTAGACACCATGATGTACGTTACATCCTCAGAACTTACTTGTTTGCCCATTTTTTAATTGAGTTATTTTTCCTTTTATTGTTGAGTTGTAAGGGTTCTTTATCAAATATACATATATGTGTGTGTGTGTGTGTGTGTGTATCAGATACATATTTTCAAATATTTTCTCTTACATTTTAATAAAAATCTTTTCATTAGTATCAAGAAGAAATTCAAGAACTTAATGAAGTTGCAAGACATCGGCCACGGTCCACATTAGTTATGGGAATCCAGCAAGAAAACAGACAAATCAGAGAATTGCAACAAGAGAACAAAGGCAAGCTATATTATCACTGTGTGTAGCAAATCAAAAGAGAACTTTTATCTGCAACTGTACTATCAACTTGGGACCAATTACTATTTTTTAAAATGGGAAAATAGGGAATTCCCTGGTGGTCCAGCAGTTATGACTCCGCACTTTCACTGCCGTGGGCCCGGGTTCAGTACCTGCTTGGGGAACTAAGATTCCACAAGCTGTGCGACATGGTCAATAAATAATTTAATTAATTAAATAAAATGAGAAAATAGCCAGTTAAAGTTACTTTTTGACATTTCTAGTCCATTATGCCTAAATCGTAGTTATTGCTCTTTTTTTTTTAAACATCTTCATTGGAGTAAAATTGCTTTGCAGTGTTGTGTTAGTTTCTGCTGTATAACAGTGAATCAGCTATAAGTATACGTATAACTCCACATCCCCTCCCTCTTGCATCTCACTCCCACCTTCCCTATCCCACCCTGCTAGGTGGTCACAAAGCACTGAGCTGATCTCCCTCTGCTATGCAGCTCCTTCCTACTAACTATCTATTTTACATTTGGTAATGTATATATGTCATTGCCACTCTCTCACTCCATCCCAGCTTACCC
Source organism: Lipotes vexillifer (assembly GCF_000442215.2). Classification (NCBI taxonomy): domain Eukaryota; kingdom Metazoa; phylum Chordata; class Mammalia; order Artiodactyla; family Lipotidae; genus Lipotes; species Lipotes vexillifer. The sequence goes on from NW_006770652.1 coordinate 3,439,239, forward strand.
TTCCCCCTCCCCATGTCCTCAAGTCCATCCTCTATGTCTGCGTCTTTATTCCTGTCCTGCTCCTAGGTTCGTTGGAACCATTTTTTTTTTTTTTTTAGATTCCATATATATCTGTTAGCATACGGTATTTGTTTTTCTCTTTCTGACTTACTTCACTCTGTATGACAGTCTCTAGGTCCATCCACTTCACTACGAATAGCTCAGTATCGTTTCTTTTTATGGCTGAGTATTATTGCATTGTATATATGTGCCACATCTTTATCCATTCCTCTGTTGATGGACATCTAGGCTGCTTCCATTGCCTGGCTATTGTAAACAGTGCTGCAGTGAACATTGGGGTGCATGTGTCTTTTTGAATTATGGTTTTCTCTGGGTATATGCCTAGTAGTGGGATTGCTGGGTCATATGGTAGTTCTATTTGTAGTTTTTTAAGGGACCTCCATACTGTTCTCCATAGTGGCTGTATCAATTTACATTCCCACCAACAGTGCAAGAGGGTTCCCTTTTCTCCACACCCTCTCCAGCATTTATTGTTTGTAGATTTTTTGATGATGGCCATTCTGACTGGTGTGAGGTGATAGCGTCCTTTCATGTGTTTGTTGACATCTGTATATATTCTTTGAAGAAATGCCTATTTAGGTCTTCTGCCCATTTTTGGATTGGGTTGTTTATTTTTTTAATATTGAGCTATGTGAACTGCTTGTACATTTTGGAGATTAATCCTTTGTCAGTTGCTTCATTTGCAAATATTTTCTCCCATTCTGAGGGTGGTCTTTTCATCTTGTTTATGGTTACCTTTGCTGTGCAAAAGCTTTTAAGTTTCATTAGGTCCCATTTGTTTATTTTTTTTTTTATTTCCATTTCTCTAGGAGTTGGGTCAAAAAGGATCTTGCTGTGATTTATGTCATAGAGTGTTCAGCCTATGTTTTCCTCTAAGAGTTTTATAGTGTCTGGCCTTACATTTAGGTCTTTAATCCATTTTGAGTTTATTTTTGTATATGGTGTTAGGGAGTGTTCTAATTTCATTCTTTTACGTGTAGCTGTCCAGTTTTCCCAGCACCACTTATTGAAGAGGCTGTCTTTTCTCCATTGTATATTCTGGCCTCCTTTATCAAAGATAAGGTGACCATATGTGCGTGAGTTTACCTCTTGGCTTTCTATCCTGTTGCATTGATCATTATTTCTGTTTTTGTGCCAGTACCATACTGTCTTCATTACTGTAGCTTTGTAGTATAGTCTGAAGTCCGGGAGCCTGATTCCTCCAGCTCCGTTTTTCTTTCTCAAGATTGCTTTGGCTCTTTGGGGTCTTTTGTGTTTCCATACAAATTGTGAAAATTTTTGTTCTGCTTCTGTGAAAAATGCCTTTGGTAGTTTGGTGGGGATTGCTTTGAATCTGTAGATAGCTTTGGGTAGTATAGTCATTTTCACAATATTGATTCTTCCAATCCAAGAACATGGTATATCTTTCCATCTGTTTGTATCATCTTTAATTTCTTTCATCAGTGTCTTATAGTTTAATGCATAGAGGTCTTTTGTCTCCTTAGGTAGGTTTAGTCCTAGGTATTTTATTCTCTTTCTTGCAATGGTGAATGGGAGTGTTTCCTTAATTTCTGTTTCAGATTTTTCATCATTAGTGTATAGGAATGTAAGAGATTTCTGTGCATTAATTTTGTATCCTGCTACTTTATCACATTCATTGATTAGTTCTAGTAGTTTTCTGGTAGCATCTTTAGGATTCTCTCTGTATAGTATCATGTCATCTGCAAACAGTGACAGTTTTACTTCTTTTCCGATTTGGATTCCTTTTTCTAGTCTGCTTGCTCTGGCTAAAACTTGCAAAACTATGTTGAATAATAGTGGTGAGAGTGGGCAACCTTGTCTTGTTACTGATCTTAGTGGAAATGGTTTCAGTTTTCACCACTGAGAGCGATATTGGCTGTGGGGTTGTCATATATGGCCTTTATTATGTTGAGGTAGGTTCCCTCTATGCCTACTTTCTGGAGAGTTTTTTTCATAAATGGGTGTTGCATTTTGTAAAAAGCTTTTTCTGCATCTATTTAGATGATCATATGGTTTTTCTCCTTCAAATTGTTAATATGGTATATCACATTGATTTGAGTATATTGAAGAATCCTTACATTCCTGGGATAAACCCCACTTGATCATGGTGTATGATCCTTTTAATATGCTGTTGGATTCTGTTTGCTGGTATATGTTGAGGATTTTTGCATCTATGTTCATCAGTGATATTGGCCTGTAGTTTTCTTTCTTTGTGGCATCTTTGTCTGGTTTTGGTATTAGGGTGATGGTGGCCTCGTAGAATGAGTTTGGGAGTGTTCCTCCCTCTGCTATATTTTGGAAGAGTTTGAGAAGGATAGGTGTTAGCTCTTCTGTAAATGTTGGATAGAATTCGCCTGTGAAGCCATCTGGTCCTGGGCTTTTGTTTGTTGGAAGATTTTTAATCACAGTTTCAATTTCAGTGCTTGTGATCGGTCTGTTTATATGTTCTATTTCTTCCTGGTTCAGTCTCGGAAGGTTGTGCTTTTTTAAGAATTTGTCCATTTCTCCAGGTTGTCCACTTTATTGGCATAGAGTTGCTTGTAGTAATCTCTCATGATCCTTTGTATTTCTGCAGTGTCAGTTGTTACTTCTCCTTTTTCATTTCTAATTCTACTCATTTGAGTCTTCTCCCTTTTTCTCTTGATGAGTCTGGCTAATGGTTTATCAACTTTATTTATCTTCTTTACGAACCAGCTTTTAGTTGTATTGATCTTGCTATTGTTTCCTTCATTTCTTTTTCATTTATTTCTGATATGATCTGTATGATTTCTTTCCTTCTGCTAACTTTGGGGGTTTTTTTTTGTTCTTCTTTCTCTAATTGCTTTTGTTGTAAGGTTAGGTTGTTTATTGGAGAGTTTTCTTGGTTCTTGAGGTAGGATTGTATTGCTGCAAACTTCTCTCTTAGAACTGGTTTTGCTGCATCCCATAGGTTTTTGGTCATCATATTTTCATTGTCATTTGTTTTTAGGTAATGTTTAATTTCCTCTTTGATTTCTTTAGGGATCTCTTGGTTATTTATAGTGTATTGTTTGGCCCCCATGTGTTTGTATTTTTTACAGTTTTTTTCCTGTAATCAATATGTAGTCTCATAGTGTTATGGTCAGAAAAGATACTTGATATGACTTCAATTTTCTTAAATTTACCAAGGCTTCATTTGTGACCCTAGATATGGTCTGTACTGGAGAATGTTCCATGAACACTTGAGAAGAACATGTATTCTGTTGTTTTTGGATGGAATGTCCTATAAATATCAATTAAGTCCATCTTGTTTAATGTGTCATTTAAATCTTGTGTTTCCTTATTTATTTTCATTTTGGATGATCTGTCCATTGGTGAAAGTGGGGTATTAAAGTCCCCTACTATTATTGTGTTACTGTCGATTTCCCCTTTTATGGCTGTTAGCATTTGCCTGATGTATTGAGGTGCTCCTATGTTGGGTGCATAAATATTTACAGTTGTTACATCTTCTTCTTGGACTGTCCCTTGATCATGTAGTGTCCTTCTTTGTCTCTTGTAATAGTCTTTATTTTAAAGTCTATTTTGTCTGATATGAGAATTGGTACTCCAGCTTTCTTTTGATTTCCATTTGCATGGAATATATTTTTCCATCCCCTCACTTTCAGTCTGTATGTGTCCCTAGGTCTGAAGTGGGTGTCTTGTAGACAGCATATATATGGGTCTTGTTTTTGTATACATTCAGCCAGTGTATGTCTTTCGGTTGGAGCATTTAATCCATTTACAGTTAAGGTAATTATCGATATGTATGTTCCTATTCCCATTTTCTTAATTGTTTTGGGTTTGTTATTGGAGGTCTTTTCCTTCACTCGTGTTTCCTGCCTCGAGAAGTTCCTTTAGCATTTGTTGTAAAGTTGGTTTGGTGGTGCTGAATTCTCTTAGCTTTTGGTTTTCTGTAAAGGTTTTAAGTTCTCCTTCAAATCTGAATGAGATCCTTGCCAGGTAGAGTAATCTTGGTTGTAGGTTTTTCCCTTTCATCAGTTTAAATATGTCCTACCACTCCCTTCTGGCTTGCAGGGTTTCTGCTGAAGGTTCAGCTGTTAACCTTATGGGGATTCCCTTGTATGTTATTTGTTGCTTTTCTCTTGTTGCTTTTAATATTTTTTCTTTGTATTTAATTTTTGATAGTTTGATTAATATGTGTCTTGGAGTGTTTTTTCTTGGATTTATCCTGTATGGGACTCTCCACTTCCTGGACTTGATTGACTATTTCCTTTCCTATGTTAGGGAAGTTTTCAGCCATAGTCTCTTCAAGTCTTTTCTCAGACCCTTTCTTTTTCTCGTTTTCTTCTGGGACCCCTATAATTTGAATGTTGGTGTGTTTAATGTTGTCCCAGAGGTCTCTGAGATTGTCCTCAGTTCTTTTCAATCCTTTTTCTTTATTCTGCTCTGAGGTAGTTATTTCCACTATTTTATTTTCTGGGTCACTTATCCGTTCTCCTGTCTCAGTTATTCTGCTATTGATTCCTTCTAGAGAATTTTTAATTTCATTTATTGTTTTGTTCATCATTGTTTGTTTGCTCTTTAGTTCTAGTCCTTGTTAAATGTTTCTTGTATTTTCTCCATTCTGTTTCCAAGATTTTGGATCATGTTTACTATCATAACTCTGAATTCTTTTTCAGGTGGACTGCCTAGTTCCTCTTCATTTGTTTTGTCTGGTGGGTTTTTACCTTGCTCCTTCATCTGCTGCATATTTCTCTGTCTTCTCATTTGTTTAACTTACTGTGTTGTGGTCTCCTTTTTGCAGGCTGCAGGTTCATAGTTCCCGTTGTTTCTGGTGTCTGCCCCCTGTGGGTGAGGTTGGTTCATTGTTTGTGTAGGCTTCCTGGTGGAGGGGACTGGTTCTTGTGTTCTGGTGGGTGGGGCTGGATCTTATCTTTCTGGTGGGCAGGGCCACGTCCGGTGGTGTGTTTTGGGATGTCTGTGAACTTAGTATGATTTTAGGCAGCCTCTCTGCTAATGGTGGGGTTGTGTTCCTGTCGTGGTAGTTGTTTGGCATGGGGTGTGCAGGACTGGAGCTTGCTGACTCTTGGGTGGAGCTGGGTCTTAGCATTGAGATTGGAGATCTCTGGGAGAGCTCTCGCCAATTGATATTACATGTGGCTGGGAGGTCTCTGGTGGTCCAATGTCCTGAACTCAGCTCTCCCAGCTGAACTCAGCTCTCCCACCTGACACCAGGATTGAGCTCCAAGACCCTGTCAACCACACGGCTGCTGTATTATTTAGGGTTCCACTAGGAAACAGCATGCTTAGCTGGGACTTTGAGGAAAAGGCAGTGAAGGTACTATTTCAGGAATGTGGAAGGAAACAGCAAGGAATATTGAGGCACCCACGGACTAGCAGCCATGCCTACACATTTCCTGACTCACTCCATCTTCATTTTTTCTCCATTCTTGCTGCTATCACACATCTATTTTTTGTTTCTGCTGGGTCACTCGTCACTCTTTTTACAGTTGAATTTTATTAAATTGGAGAAATATTTTATCCTTTGCAGAGTCTCAGTTTCTCCATCCAGATGATGGAATGGATAATATCCTCTTCTCAGATTTGGATGAGGATTTAGATAGCATATTTTTAATGGACCTGACACTCTACATCTCCTCCCTTGTGTCAGCCAGTACTCTCAGTACTAATAAAACTTTTTTAGCTTAGCTATGAAAGGCAATTTCATTTGTGCTATGTGACTCAAGGGTGGAAGACAGAGGTGCACGGTGCTAGCCGGAAGCCAGGCAGAATCCTGAAGTCAGATTGCTCCCATGTGAAGTCAGTTGGAGCCCATGCAGAACCAGAACCACAGACAGCTGAGGGCAAAAGGCTCTGATGTGGTGATTAAGAGGTGTGTGATCAAGGTATCTCTCCAGATAGGGAGGATATATATTGCTCTTTATCCTGTCCTACATATGAATGTCTACCTTACTTGGATCTTAGACTCTCACCCTCAGTATCCAGTTTGCACCATTGTCATTACCTATGAAATAACTCAGTTTCATTCTCGGCAGTCCCACCCCTTTGGCCCACAGCTTAGGTGTTCATAGTCTCTTGCCTGTACTGTCCTCATTGGTCTCTCTGATTTCAGTGTCTTTTCCCTCCAATCCATCTTCAACACAGGCATCAGATTGATTTTTCAAAAACATATCTGATCATGTTATTCTTTTGCTTAAGAACCTTCACTGTGTACTATTTTCTTATCCGTAGTCCTTCAAAGTCGACTACAAGCCTTCTTTTTTGTATTCTTCCCATACTTCTCTTCTCCGTGAAACCTTTGCTCTTGTCACCCTGAACGATTTCCCAAACACACCATCCAGTTTCATGCCTCCCTGCTTAGAATGCCCTGTCATTTATTTTTAATTTCAAGGAATGCAAGTTGATCTCAATACTATACTTCTGTGAAGCTTTCACCAATTTTTCCTCACAGACTTTCTATATGTATTTGGATAGAGCTCCACTCTACACTTACCACATTGTATTTTAATTATGTTTTGTTTTCTCCACTAGACTCTGAGCTTTATGGCCTTTTGGTATTCCTAATATAGAGCATGATCTGATACTTAATTCCTGTTCAGTAAATATTTGTTAAAATTATTTGTCAAAAAATGAGTTTAAAATGGTCATTTTGAGAACTAATAAAGGACTCCATTTGGTATCCTTTATGTCTTTTTTTTTTTCTTTTTTTTTTTTTTTTTTTTTTCTTTAGCTGTACGCGGTCCTCTCACTGTTGTGGCCTCTCCCTTTGTGGAACACAGGCTCTGGACACACAGGCTCAGCAGCCATGGCTCATGGGCCCAGCCGCTCCGCGGCATGTGGAATCTTCCTGGACCGGGGCACAAACCTGTGTCCCCTGCATCAGCAGGCGGACTCTCCACCACTGCGCCACCAGGGAAGCCCCAGTATCCTTTATTTCTATGTGGCTAGATTTTTGTACCTCATGTTTTCTTTTAAAAATACCCCCTTTATATTTATAATTGCTTTTTTGATTAATGTGGAAGAGAATACTTTGTACATCCTGAACTCAAGTTTGAATAAAATATACTGTTGTTTTTGATAGAATTACGTACATCCCTGGAAGAACATCAGTCTGCCTTGGAACTTATAATGAGCAAGTATCGAGAGCAAATGTTTAGATTGCTAATGGCTAGCAAAAAAGATGATCCAGGGATAATAATGAAGTTAAAAGAGCAGCACACCAAGGTAATCCTTTCTGTAAATATAATTTGAAACAGAAAAGAAGGACAATTGGTTAACTTGTGTTCAGATTTTTAAAAACTCATAGGAATCTTACTTACATGATATTGAATACTTCTCTTTTTGACATTTTCTTCTCCTTATTTTTTTCATGTTATGTGTCATTTTCTGTTTGATGTACTCTTCTAACTCCCATTCTTCCCTAGTAGCTTTAATATATATTAAAAAATAAACTTTATTTGGGAAATAAAGGTAAGTCTGTTCAATTCAAAATTATTTTTTAAGGTTATCTGCTTGTAAGAAATACTTCTTTTAATTTGTGTATTGATATCTCTTGCAAAAATTAAAATTAAATGCTTAAAACTTTTTTAAAAATCTGAAAACAGCTAAAGGTAGATTTGTTTTTCTTAAGACTATTTTCTGAATGAGGTTAATTCATCCAGACTATAGATACTCCTGATTATTAATGGAAGTGCCATGGTGGGGGGGAGAGGAAATATATATATCAAATATATGTATATATTTATGTATATATAAAATATATTGCCTCCCCACCCCCTCCTCCATCACATATCACTTAATATCATTTCTAGAGACAGAGCTGAACTAATAGAAATTAGTGTTTTTCCTGCTGTTCATCATACTCATTCTGATCCCTGTGTTTACTAGCAACTGTTTTGAAAACAGGTAGAATAGTTCTTTTCCGTTTATGTTTTATTTTAAACTGATTTTTAACTGCTGGTGTGAAATAAAAATATTAGAATAGGTTGTGACTACTAGGCCATTATCTGTATTGGATAATGGTGAACTATTAGTTATAACTAATATTATTTAAGAAATATTCATATAACATTTTTATCTTTCTCGATTATTGAAACACTTTTTAGATTCCTTAAAATGTTATATTTCTTCCATCTTGGTGCTTGTAGGTATTTTAAAATTATTAATTCTATTAAAATTAAATACCTAGTGAATTGCTTTAATATGTAAATTCAACTCTACATATTAAGGAGGTTAGTAATCGACAGCTCTTGTATCAAATAGTAAAATAGTAAAAATAAATGTGGCTTTAATATTATCTAATTATGTTATTCATCTCCTATCCAAAAGGAAACCTTGGATAGTTAAATGGCAATCTTTTGACTATAAACTGTATCTATTAATGAGATCATTATAAAAAGTTTAATTTTAAATATATAATTTAAGAGGTTTTTTTAAGGTACAAATATGAACTGACTTAAAATGATTGGTAAGAATGTCTTGAGACATTCCAAAAGGCCCTTTTGTTTAACAACTTAGATTTTTTAAGATCTAAAGAGAATGCTCTGGCAAACTAGTGCTTAAGAATAAGATACTGAAGCTAGCTAGTCTCTTGTGGTAGCAGCTATGTCAGAAGCAAATGTTTTCTAAAACACATTAGAGTTTACCACTCATCACAGCTGTTTTATTAATTAGCAAAGTTAAACATTTCTTAAGATAGCTGTAAATCATCCTTTTTCAATTATGTCAATTGAATTCTTCATCTAAGTGCTGATTCTTGCCTTCCATGAAATGACAGTTCAGTTACTTGTTATTAATTCTCACTAATACATATTAATGTTTGTGATTTTGATTTTTCCCAAAAAGGAGACACTTTGATTCAAACAGATATTTATTAACAAAAAGGAGACACTTTGATTCAAACAGATATTTATTAATACTTGCACTGGCTTAGTTGTTATTAATAATAAGATGAATAAATAAGTTTATTACTCTACCATAGAAGCTTTCAGTGTATTGGGAGATACAGACACAAACATGATTATATAATATAAGGTAGGATGTGATGAATCCTAAAATAGAGATCTGAATTATTACTGGAATACTAGAGGAAGCAAGATTAGTTCTCATGAGGAGAATCTGGGAAAGTGGCAAGGAAAGGTAGCAAATCCATCTAAATCTAGCCTTGAATTAATTATTGGGGTCAACAAGCAGAAGTGGATGAGCAGAGAAACTTGTATGATAAATATGAGCTTCCAAGATATGTTTAGGTACTAGTGCTCTGATATGCCTAAACACAAAAATAATTTTATAACACATTTAGGGGTAATAAACAAAGTTACACGTAACAGCATTTTGGAGTAAGAGAACCTTTTGAGACTAGTGTAACATAGAATTTTGTCCTCACCTAGAAGTTTTTGAGCACACATTTAAAAACCAATAAAAAGTTTGAGGAGAACTCATTTTCATTCAAATACTCATTTTTACATTATTTTTGAACTGCTACCTTTTTGGAAATCTTAAAAAAACAAACATTTCAAACAGTTGGCTAACACGCATGAACTAACACTCATTCAGTTTTTAAATTACGGATAATATCCGTATTAACATTATAATGACTCTGTACTACAGATTGACATGGTGCATCGTAACAACTCCGAAGGATTCTTCCTTGATGCATCTCGACACATCCTTGAAGCACCTCAACATGGACTGCAGAGGAGGCACTTGGAAGCAAATCAGAATGTACACTAAATAAAACAGTCAGCTTTTGGGGTGTGGATGGAAGGGGAGTCGATTTAAAAAGTTCTTTTACATTGAATTCTCCTCCCAAATTAAATCAGCAAATAAATGAAATTGCTTTTAAAAACGCTGTGCTTTTCATAGCCTTGCAAAAATACTCAGTATAGAAACTTTAAGTCTGTCATCAGTTCTCTGTGTATTGTATTATACATAGCCTGTTAGATAATTGCAGGCTTTAAAGGTTCTTTGGGCCAGCCTTTCATGTTATTGTTCTTGTTAGCTATAGATGCAAAATTTTAGTAAGCTTCAAACGGTCATCCTCTTGCTGGACATCAAAGATGTTTTCTTGGTAATAATTTTAATCTGATTTTCTAAAAATTTTGTTCAATCAAACTATTAAATGAACTGTTTTAATTCAGATTTTCGATAGTTATAGTCCTTTAGTTTGAGTTCACAATAAAATTGCCTTTGTTTAGGTGTTATTAAGTATAGTAGTATACCCTCTCCATTGTGTCTATTGTGTTTTAACTGCCTTTTTTTCTTGAAAGGCATTTCAAGACAGTGCAAGGTTTATGTTGCTAGCACTTCTTGCCTTTAAGACAGTTTTGAAAGCACAGGTCTTGCCTTCTTGTGCCTATTAAGAGATCGTGACACTTCCCTGAAGATTTTATTGTAATAAGTGAACCACCCAGGAGCCAGACCTATAAAAATACACTTCTGTTTGAAGTATTGGGGTTTTTTTTCTTACGATGATTTTATTAAAACAGACTGTCCTGAAAAAATTAGTAGTTTCTTGTCTTCTTTCGTTTTAAAGGCAAGTAATTATCTGCTTCCTTGTAGTCTTTTAACCTAGGTCAGTGCCATAAGACACCAAATCATAAGCTGAGAAAGCTGTTGGTATTCAAAATTTTTACTCATTACCCTTATTCACTTTGCTGCTGCAGTTATCTATACTTAACTTGCTTTTAAACATTAGGCTCCCTTTACAGTGGGAGGGATTGTAATCATTTTTTTTAAACTACTACAGAATACGACAGATGTTTGTCTTGATATCATTCTTGCTATCATAATCTAATCCAGAGCTGTCCAATAGAACTTTCTGCAATGATGGAAATGTTCTGTATCTATGCTGTTCAATATGGAAGCCACCAGCCACATGTGGCTTTTAAGTACTTGATGTGTGACTAGTGCAACTGAGGGGCTGAATTGTTAATTTCTTAAAATTGTATTTGACTTCAAGTAATTTAAATTTAAATAGTGCCATACTGGACAGCGTAATCTTTTATTTTGACTTCTTCCTACGTACTAGCTTTTTATAGATTGTGTTAAAATAATATAAGGATCTGTATTTTTGTTGGTTAAGAAGATATTAAATGTGAGGTTTGCTAAAGATATTCCTATTCTCTATTATATTCCTTCCATAGTTTACTAGTTTTGTAGGTTTTGGGGGGGTCTTGTTCAAATCCTTTTTACAAACAGAGTACATACAACTATTTAAGAGACAATGTTTATTTGGGGAGCTATTAACTTTTATATTTAAGTTTTGTCCTTAGTATAACAAAATGACCCTCAATTGCTAGTGAACAATGGTCTATAGAAGTTGTTCATTTAAAAAAGTATTATTCTCATGTTTCTGTTGATTATAAACCTTTTGTCTGTCTGTTTCATTGACTGTAAGCTCCTTGAAATCAGGGAACATTTCTTAACAGGCTTCATATTCCTGTCACCTAGCACAGTGCCTGGCTCATCATAGGTATGCAAAAAAGAATAAGAGAATGAGATTGGAAGAAATTTATGCTACTTGCTGTGCCAAACAAATGTGGATGTCTATTTTATACTAAAATTATATTTTGAACAGTTTGCAAAGGCCATTTAATATTCAATACTTTAAAGAACTCTGTTCATTTTACTCAATACTTATTATCTATTATGTACCTAACATTAAATAGTAGGCAAATATAAGCAATATACAGTTCCTGCTCTCAATGAGGATTATAATCTAGAAAAGGTTCTGGATTGAACTGGGATGAATTTTTAGGCATGGAAAATACAGAAAATATTTTTAAATCATGAAGACTTCAGTGAGGAAAAGAGATTGAATGCTTATCTTTCCCATTACTTTGGTCAATGGGGTATGTAGGTGCAGAAAAGAAAAAGTTGCTGGTCATTTGTGGTGAGAGGAATGTGAAATGAGTATTTTTCCTGTTTATGGGTTTAGATATACTGTGCTGCTTATCCTTAATCCTAGTCCTAACAGAAATCTGACTTCAAAAGCACATTCATGGTCAGTCAACTTTCTTGTAAATATGTTTGATATATTACGTTTATGTTAAATGGCAATGTAAAGATATTACATTCATATTAAGTGGCAATGCAGATTTTATAAAAAGGGGAGGATCCAAAAATTTTTTAAAAAGTATTTCACTGATTCACAACTTCCATCTCTTTTTTTTCAGGAATTACAAGCACATGTTGACCAGATAACTGAAATGGCAGCAGTAATGAGGAAAGCCATTGAAATTGACGAGCAACAGGGTTGCAGGGAACAGGAACGAATATTTCAACTTGAGGTAAGTTTTAAATTGCACATGTAGGTGAAAACTGTCCATACAAAGATTTATGCCAGAAAATAAATCCCACTTTAAAATATATACTTTCTGGGGACTTCCCTGGCGGTCCAGTGGTTAAGACTTCACCTTCCATGCAGGGGGTGCGGGTTTGATCCCTGGTCAGGGAGCTAAGATCCCACATGCCTCGTGGCCAAAAGAACCAAAACATAAAAAAAACAGAAGCAATATTGTAACAAATTCAATAAAGACTTTAAAAATGGTCCCAAAAAACTTAAAAAAATAATATATGTATATATATGTATATATATACACACACACACTTTCTGGGATACTAGTAATGTTCTTTTTCCTAGTCTGGATACTGGTTATATGGGTGTATAATGCAAGACCATTTATATAGTAATGCAAGAGTCTAGGATCAATAGTAAACTTATACCAGTAATTGAGAAAATTGATTTTTTTTTGATCCTGTGTCTCTTCTGTTATTAGGTGAATATACTTCTTCAGCTTAGTAATTTTTTTTAATATCTTTGTTTTATTAGAGGTCACAGTGGTGCAGGGAGAAATGTTTTCAGTCCACAAATCATATTCTTTGGCCACTTGTATTTTTCTGGGGAATATAAAAGCTTTTATCGCATCTGTCCTTTATTTTGTGGTAGCAAAAGCACAAGTCATTGTTGAATAACTGAAATCAGTAGAGTAGACCTTTATACTTTTAAAACCTTTATTTTGAAATCATGGTGGAGAAATTGGTTATAGAGAGCCCAAAATGATTTCTCTAAGTGTACAAAGTTCTTTCATTCTTTATAACAAAGGTAAGCAAACTTTTTCAGTAAAATGCCAGATAGTAAATCTTTTAAGCTTTGCAAACAGGCAGTCTCTGTTGTAGCTACTCACCTCTGGCATTGTAATGAAAAAGCAGCTATACACACAAAAAATAAGATGGAACTCAACTGTGTTCCAGTAAAGTTTAATTTACAATAACAGGCCTCACTCAAGCCAGGCCATAGTTTGCTGATCTCTGCTTTATTTATACCACTGAAACTTAGAAAGTAAGACCAAAAGACAAAGCAGTAGAGAATAAATTATGAGAGTTATTTGTAAATGTCTAAAAATTCCTTGCAGTAACTAATCTAGAAGAAAAAGGCAAAGGCAAAGTTGTTTACCAGTGCTAGATTTGGTCACTTAACTTTCCTTCTAAGAAATATCACTTTCTATTCAGTCAGCCCTGCTGCTGTTAAATTCCAGTGAGGGAAGCAAACCAGGGCTTGCCCTGCATTCCATGCTATCATGGAAATAATAAAATTACTAAAGTACTGAGAGCTTTTAGCCCCAGGGTATTATTCATACTTTCTGAGTTTACACAAATATAAATCTAGGTGTTATTTTCTTACTGTGATTTTCTATACTGTGATTATAAAATAAGGCTGTTTCTGAGGTTCTGTCTACAGTTACAGCTGCATAAATAAAAAGGCTTTTCAGTGGTGGAAGACATTGAATACATGATTCCTACCTCTTTAAAAAAGTGTTCTGTGGATTCAAGTTGTCAACTTCAGCTGCATATATCATTTAATACATTTCTGCCAATTATAGTACTTGCTTTTTATTTATCATACCTTCATATGTTTGGCTTTTCTTAAGATAATGTTTGTACTCTTGTAGCCACCTTGGTGACTGCTTCTTTGTTTTTGTGCTTTCTTATAGCAAGAAAATAAAGGCTTGAGAGAGATCCTTCAAATAACTCGAGAATCATTTTTGAATCTTAGAAAAGATGATGTGTCGGAAAGTACATCTTTGTCAGCATTAGTGACCAACAGTGACCTGAGTCTGAGGAAGAGCTGAATAGCTTTTAAGTCTGTGAATGAATTAACAGAAAAATCCATCTCAAGCTGCCCTTTGTTTTATTTCTTTATAGTATGTACAGTGCACTGGCAATGACATTTTTAAAAGACAGCAACAAGAAAATGCATAGTTAATGGTCATAGACGTTATTCCAAACTATAATTGAAAAATAGAAACTAAGCCTTTGTTAACTGGTGAACAAGTTAAAGATTTTCACAGTGACTGCTGAATGTATCAAGAGCTTTCAGCAGTGCTGTTGGCTTTCTGGTTGACACTTGGATAAACGTGAATATGCTCAACAAGTGTCTGGGAATTAATAGAAACATCCCAATTTTAAAATACAGATTTTGCCACAGTATTGTGAATGGAAAATCGTCATACTAAATTATATCCTCCCTGTATGGTGAAAGTTAACAAGTAGCTTACGTACCAGGAGACTTCAGCTTTAATGATTGCCTATCTACCTTCTCATTAATTTAAATTTTTGTCAAAGAAAGTTCAGTTTGAAAGACTTGCAGTGTTTTATATGCACCATAAATAAAAGAGGTAATTTAATTTTAGCTAATTTATCCTAATTAATACTAACAGTTGTCCGTGATTTGCTTATGTATATGAAATATTTCAGGAATGAAAGAGAAGGAACACTGCTTTCTAAGAAAGAAGAGCTTATAAGAGACATATTTAGTAGGTTAAACTACTTTGAAAGAATAAGTTTTGGTTCTAAATCAGTAACGAAGATGAGATTTTTCTCTTCTCTGGTTGATCTTTAAGGATATTATGTAGTTCATTTAGCTACCAGTTGAAATGTTTGATATAGCGAGATAAGTATGGTAATTTCAAAGTAAATTGGGAATTCCTCTGCCTCAAAACCTTTTTTTTTTCCTTAAGTAATTACGCTTAAGACATATAGAAACAGTAAGTTAAAATTAAAAAAAAAATTCTTTTCTAGATCTATTCTTAAGTTCCATCTGGTTCTCATAACCTACAAGATGTTTCTTGTAACCTTTCAGTCAAAGGGCTAGGGGGCGGTGAGGGGGAAATCTGGATTTATAAGTATTTGTTTTATTTTTTACAGAATATATATCCAGTATATAAATTTTAAAAAGCTGCTAGAAATAGAAATGTGCTTTAACATCAGTTGAAATCTAAATTTTTCATGTTTTGTCGTGATTATAGAAGAAAAGGTAAGAGTGTCAAATATGATTATTAAATATACTGTACTCACATTAAATATATATTAAAAATAGCACAATAGAAAATTCTACTTTGGAGTATATAATTTGTTAAAGTAATATTTACATGCTAACTTTTATGTATAATTTCATATATTGGTAAATTTCAAAACTACTTTTCACTTCGGAATTTTTTATCTTAAGTTTGGGGTAAGTGGGGTTGATGAGACTGATTGAATAGAAAAGGGCTAATGGCCCAAACATTAAATAGATTCCTTTTCTCATTCAGAGGCCTTAATTGTTATTTGATAAACAAGTGACAGTTTTTATTTTTAAGCTTTTCTATTGGTTTTGGGGAAAGTATCCTTTAATTTGATGGCACATTCATTCATAGAGTTTTTATCCCAAGTCAGAATTGAAATAAGCTACACAATTGAGAGTAAGTCTGAGGCAATTCATTGGGGCAGCTCTATTATAAAACATTACTTGATAAATAATTATTTTTGTAAACAAATAAGTTGAGTTAATTTATTCTTGGTCTTCTTACTTGGATATTATTTTAAGAACTTGGTGTTTAAAGACATTTATGTTATTATATAGCAAGTGTTCTAGCCCATACTTTTTTTTTTTAAGCAGAACCTTAAAATTTATGTCTGAGAATACGTACTACTAGGAACCTATTTTATCAGTAAAGATGAGCGATTAAAATTGGTATGGTCTCCAAGTTTATTTTTTCTTACCAGAAACTTAGTACTTAGCAACAGCTTCTATCTGTATTTCTTAGGAATTGGCCAGCAACTTATTGCTGACTTGGCAGACCTTTTGATCATCTGTGGTGGGTTTAATAGTGTCCCCCAGAAGTATGCCCAGGTCCTAACCTGTTGTACGTGTGGTTGACAGCATATTTGCAGATAGAGTCTTTGCAGATTTAAGGATCTCAGGATAAGATCATTCTGGATTTAGTATGGGCCCCAAATCCAATGACTGTTGTCCTTATAGGAAAGGGGGAGATTTGAATCACACAAGGAGAAAGTCATGTGAAGACAGAGGCAGAGGGTTATGCAAATCAAGGAGCCCTAAGGTTTATGAGGTGCCATCAGAAGCTAGGAGAGATGCATGGAATGACCTCGGCTCCCTCAGAGCCTCCAGAAGGGACCAGCCCTGCTTGATTTCAGACTTCTGGCCTGTCAAACCAAAGGCTGATGTGAGAGCAAGTGAATGAATTTCTCAAATACTAACTTCCCCTAGAATATGTTCATTTTAAGACCTGCCTCAGTGATTATAAGGTTTTTGTTCCTAGCTCATGCAGACTCTAGCATATATAGAATACAAGAGCTGAAAACCATCTCTATTCAGTAGAAAGAAAATCACTGGTATCTATCATTGAAGGGATTCAGGAGGGAGAGCTGGTTTGGAAGAAAGCTTGAGTAGCTCTACTTGTGGAACGGGAAGTTGTCCTCTGTTGGAAAAACCTTCCGACATTAATAAGCAAAATGAGAGAGTGCATTTTTTGTTTTCTTTTTCAGAGAAAGGCCTTCAATCCCATCCCTGAACTTAGTCCCCTAAAACAGCGGTCCCCAACCTTTTTGGCACCAGGGACCGGTTTCGTGGAAGACAGTTTTTCCATGGACGGCGGGGGTGTCGGGTGGGGGGCTGGTGTCAGGATGATTCAAGCGCGTTACTTTTATCGTGCACTTTATTTCTAGTCCCATTACATTGTAATATATAATGAGATAATTATACAACTCACATCATGCAGAATCAGTGGGAGCCCTGAGCTTGTTTTCCTGCAACTAGATGGTCCCATCTGGGGGGAATGGGAGACAGTGACACCCAAGTGTGCTGCTTATGTTCAGTCTACTCCGTGATCTTGCTTTGGTCGCCGTCACTGCAGAAAACCCTGCTTCATAAAGATAGGATGTTGGAAATGGAAGCAGGCTTTTCAGTGCTTTTGTGACAATCTCAGGATATTCCACCTTGACTTTAATCCAGAACGTATGGAGATTTGAAGTTGTCTCAAACATACTTTTAAGGCCACCGTCACTTGCGATCTCAAGCAGTTGATCCTCTTCTAGCACAGACAAAGTCGATTCACCTGGCTTACTCACAAATGGGTCGCGGATCCATTCCTTCCCAGTTCGGGCTTTTGTGGTTAAGAAGTAATGCTCAAACTCTTTTGAAAGCTGAGACAGGTGATCATGCCCCAGCTGGGAGAAAGAAGGCCCTGGCTCAGTCTCTTTCAAAATCTCTGCTAATGTTTGAAACATGTCAAAAATCCCAATGTTCACTTGTCGCCCCCATAATTCCAGTTTGGCTTTGAATGCAGCCACTTTTATCTGCCGACTTGAACACAGTTGTCGTTCTCCCCTGAAGTGACATTGCGTTCGTTGAGCAGGTTGAATATGTCACACGAGTAAGCAAGTTTTGCGACCCATTCTGTGTCACTGAAATGTGCTGCCAGCAGTGACTTTTTCTCTAAAAGTAATCTCTGGAGCGGCTCTTGTAAAAAAAACTCTGGCCAGTAATCTACCTCTAGAAAGCCATCTCACTTCTGTGTATCGGAGAAGATGTGTGTGCCCCAAACCCATCTTCTCACAGAGCTGCGTGGACATGAATTAAGGGCATGTACTTTAATGTGGTTGATAATTTTAATCACATCCTGCAAAACACTGTTCAGGTGACATTTTTCTATGGATGACATTTCTCTATGGATGACACAGTGCATAGACTCACATTCAGAAGCGACCTCTTTGACCTGAGTAGTGAAACCAGAAAGCCATCCAGTCATGGCAGCCGCTCTGTCTGTGCATATCCTGAAACAAAGTGACCAATTCAGTTTTCCTGATATGTAATCAATCATTCAAAGACTTGAATAGTTCTGCAGCTGTGGTGTTGGCTGGCAACAAAAGTGCACATAACATACCTCATGCACATCCTCCTGAAAAATATATTGCACAAAGGCGAGTATTGTTGCCTTGTTTTCAACATCGGTAGACTCATCAACCTGGAGTACCATGGTGACTCATTAATCCTCTCTAACAACTGGGCCTTAATATCCTCTGCTGTTTCATCAATTCGTCTACTTATGGTGCTAGCCGAAAGAGGAACACGTGCCACCTTCTGAACTGCAGCCTCTCCTAAAAGTTCACGACAAATGTCCTTAGCAGCAGGCAGGGTCAACTCTTCAACAATAGTAAAGGGCTTCTCAGCTTTAGCAATGCGGTTAGCCACTAAGAATGATGCTCTCAGTGCAGACACATTTGAGGAAGTGGTGGCCTTCAGTAATTGCTTCTGTTCTTTGTGTTCATGGCTTCTTTTTGAGAAACTCCAAAGGCTTGTCTTTTAATGCAGGGTGCTTGGTCTCCACGTGGTGAAGCCGTTTTGAAGGTTCCATGGCTTCGTTGGATAGCTGGTCGCCACATATTATACAAAGCGGGCTTGGAGAATGTGAATCACCTGTTGCAGTGAACCCGTGATTTAAGTAGGACTCTTGGTATTTTCTTTTAAATGCAGCTTTCTTTTTGTTGGCAGTCTTGGAGTCTTCTGCTGTCTCATCATTGGGTCTTTCCCCTTTTCAAAGAAGCTCTCCAGCGATGTTTGTTTTTTACTCATTTTGGCTAGGGTTCGCTTGTGGGCTTACCAAAACTGTGACTGAGACAAGTGCACAGTGCAGGAAAGAGGCACAGACGGAAGTGGTAAATAAAATAATGGGTGGGCCACGCACGGACTAAAATACGTGTCGGATTCTGACAGAAAGCCTGCCACCAGATGCAGCTTAATTGTCACTTGCCACTCATTGATAGGGTTCTGAAATGAGCCTGCAAGCAATTGATTTATTGTGGTCTCTGTGCACTCAGATCTCTCTGTTAATGCTAACCTGTATTTGCAGCCACTCCCCAGCACTAGCATCACCACCTCAGCTCCACCTCAGATCATCAGGCATTAGATTCTCATAAGGAGCGCACAACCTAGATCCCTCGCATGCGCAGTTCACAGTAGGGTTCCCGCTCCTATGAGAATCTAATGCCGCTGCTGATCTGACAGGAGGCGGAGCTCAGGCGGTAATGCGAGCGATGGGGAGCGGCTGTAAATAGAGATGAAGCTGCGCTTGCTTACCCGCTGCTCACCTCCTGCTGTGTGGCTTGGCTCCTAACAGGCCATGGACTGGTACCAGTCCGTGGCCCAGGGGTTGGGTACCCCTGCCCTAGAACCTTAGGCCCGGCCCTAATGATACATATATTTTAGTCATTTTAAGGAATTTTGATACACGGATGGTCTCCAAATGAGACAGCTAGTTTACTTTAAAAAGTTGAGAACTGGTTCAATTCCTGAAAACACAGCCCATGGAGAATGGGGGAGCCAAGGCAGGCTTAGTAATGTGTCTCGCTTGCTTATTGCAGCTGCATTCATCTTCTTATCCTCTAGCCGTTTCCTCAAAGCTCCCAGATCATCCATCCTGCACCATGAGTGCAGGCAGGCCAAGCACATTCAAGCTAGTCTGGGAGAGAGAATCCATTACAGGAGGAGCCATGAGAACCTCATGTGAGACAGAATAGGCCTTTTCACCCTTAAGGACTTCAAAAAGAAAAAAATTGTGGCCATTCTTTAACCTCCTTCCAGGGGAAGGAATTCACCCTTAGGGGCAGTAGAGTCAGGTATATTATTACACTCGTATGTATAGACTCTGGAATAGAAAGAATGATTCCGAGGGCCACAGCTTGTGGGTCACTCAAGTTCTGACCTACCTGCCAGGGAATGATTGTTAAATTCTAGGGTCTTGGAAGGAATGGAAAAAGAAAGGTAAATAAAGAGGTAAGGTGTGCTCTGTGCAGTTCTGTAGTACAGTTAAAATTTAATGAGGAAGAGAAGACTGACAATAAAAACGGAACTACCATATAATTCAGCAATCCCACTTCTGTATATCCAAAAAGAACCAAAAACAGGATATTGAAAAATAATCTGTACTCCCAAGTTTACTGCAGCTGCAGCATTATTCACAATAGCCAAGACAGGGAAACAATCTAAGTGTCCTTCAACAGATGAATGGATAAAGATGTTGCATTTGTATACAACTGAATATTATTCAGCCATGGGAAAGAAGGAATTTCCGCCATTTGTGACAACATGGATGGACCTTGAGAGCGTTATGCTTAGTGAGATAAGTCAGCAGAGAAAGACAAACACTATGATAACACTCATCCGTGTGAACTAATAACGCCAAACTCCTACTAACAGAGGGCAGAATGGTAGTTACCAGGGGCTGGGGGTAGGGGAACTGGGGAGATGTTTAAAGGTATGAACTTAAAACTAGAAGATAAATACATTCTGGAGATCTAATATCCAGCATAGTGATTATAGTCAACAGTATTGTATTATAAACTTCAAAGTTGCTAATAGGGCTTCCCTGGTGGCTCAGTGGTTTAGAGTCCACCTGCCGATGCAGAGGACACGGGTTCGTGCCCCGGTCCGGGAAGATCCCAATGCCGCGGAGCGGCTGGGCTCGTGAGCCATGGCCGCTGACCCTGCGCGTCCAGAGCCTGTGCTCCGAGATGGGGGAGGCCACGACAGTGAGAGGCCGGCATACCACAAAAAAAAAAAAAAAAAAAAAGAGGGCAAAGTTGCTAATAAACTAAATCTTAACTGTTCTCACCACAAAAAAAGAAATAATTATGTGACACGATAAGAGATGTTAGTTAATGCTGTGACGATCATCATAATATATAAATGTATTAAATCAACACATTGTACACCTTCAACTTACACAATGTTGATATGTCAATTATTGCTCGATTTTAAAGAAAACAAAACAAAACCTGACAACGCCCTGGTCTGGATCAACTGCTCAAAATGTCTAAAGCTGAGAATAGGAGAGCTGATTCCCACCAAGCACCAAAATGAAGGGCTATAATGACTGGTGGGCATACAAGTGAGACTCCACTGGGGCACCTCCCAAGTGAGAAGGGAAGGCCTCCAGGCTTTTGTTGGTGCTTTTCCTCCACTATGTGGAATGCACTGAGCCTCCCTGTGGTCCTGCTCTTCCTCCAAATCTCCACTTAAATGTCACTTCCTGGGCTTCCCTGGTGGCGCAGTGGTTGAGAGTCCGCCTGCCGATGCAGGGGACACGGGTTCGTGCCCCGGTCCGGGAAGATCCCACATGCCACGGAGTGGCTGGGCCCGTGAGCCATGGCCGCTGAGCCCGCGCGTCCGGAGCCTGTGCTCTGCAACAGGAGAGGCCACAGCAGGGAGAGGCCCGCGTACCGCAAAAAAAAAAAGGTCACTTCCTCAAGGAGTTCTTCCCTGGCATCTCAGATTCCACCTCCAACTCCACTGTAGATTTTCATTGCATATTGTTACTTCTTCTGTAACTATTTTAGTATCTGTCTCACTTATCACACTCTAAGCCCTGAAGCAGGGACCAGGCCTGTATTGTTTGTTGTCTTCTTCTAGGCCCCAAGGCAATGCCTGGCATTTAGGAACTCAACAAAATATTGAGTGAATGAGTGAAGGTGAGATCGAAATCAGACTATTATCATTCATTGTATTACAGTTATTAAAATTTTGCCCCTGGTGCTGATGTAGCTTCATCCAGAACTGCCAGCCTCCCCTGTGTAATGATTATGGGGTAGTCCCTGGTAAGCCCAAGTTTCTGCTAAACTTGAGCCCCTCTTTACCTCAATTTCATAAAGAGTGGTCCTTGCAAACGTAGTGACCAAAGTGCCCAGGTGTCTTTCAATCAACCATCAGGATAAAAGGACTTGTAAAGTGTACTAGTCTGCTAGGGCCACCATAACAAAATACCACAGACTGGGTGGCTTAACAACAGAAACTTTCTCACAGTTCTGGAGGCTGAAAGTCCAAGATCAAGGCTGATTTCTTCTGAGGCCTCTCTCCTCTGCTGGCAGATGGCCACCTTCTCACTGTGTCCTCACATGTCCTTTGCCCCAGGGTCTCTGTATGTTCTAATCTTTTTGTAAAGACATAGTGAGATTAGATAAGGGCTCACCCTAATGGCCTCATTTTAACTTATCTCTTTAATAAAGCCCTCTCTCCAAATACAGTCACATATTGAAATACTGGGAGGTGAGGGCTTCAACATATGAATTGGGAGGGGGGAACACAACTCAGCCCATATCAAAAAGGAAAATACAGGTAGCCTCCCTCCCAAGAAGGGCTGTAGCACAATGGGAAAGCCTCCACCCAGTTCTCAGGAGAGTAGCCAAGAATTCTGGGGTTTTAATGAAGGTTAATAACAGGTATCAAGTACATCATCAAGGAGTGAACTTTATACCAAAAAATTCTTTACAAATGCTGCTGTGGAGAAATACTTACGGATATTGGAAATTTTAAGTATCTATCGTGTACTTTGTAATGAATAGGAAATGGTCCACGACCACAGAGAATTAACTTGGAAAAACATGTTTTCACTGTGTAAAATTAATAACTCCCCAAAAGTAGAGATCATGGCAATATTAGGAGCATAGGAGGTTCCTACCAATTCACCAGCAGAAGAAAACTGAAAATAATCAGGGAATTACATTTTCATTATGACAGAGTATAAAGCACATTTGGATAGGGAGTTCTCAAATTTTGGTCTGGGCACTATTATTTGATAACTGTGACTTCATATAATTTACTCCTTGGTTAAGAATTTCCTCACGTATAAAATAACATGATAACACGTTAAGATCAGTTAACATTATCTCTGAAATTCACTCCTGGTCTAATATTCTAGCAATTTCTTTGTTAGAATCAGTTTTCTATCCCAATTTATATAGAACTCAACTGGTCTATAGCACCGGTTAGCTGCTGTGGTTTGGCAACCTAGTATAATCTACAATAGGTTAATCAGAACCAAAACATTTAAATAGTTGAGCCAAGTTTCCAGCAACGCTATTTTTCTTGTTTGACACCACAGAAGTACTAAAGACACCAACACAAACTAATGCATTAAAGACATCAGCTTTCCTTTTAACAAAAGATATAACTTTTTTTTTTTTTTTGCGGTACGCGGGCCTCTCACTGTCGTGGCCTCTCCCGTTGCGGGGCACAGGCTCCGGACACGCAGGCTCAGTGGCCATGGCTCACGGGCCCAGCCGCTCCGCGGCACGTGGGATCTTCCCGGACCGGGGCACGAACCCATGTCCCCTAGCACAGGCAGGCAGACTCTCAACCACTGTGCCACCAGGGAAGCCCCAAAGGATATAACTTTTAACACATTATCCCATATTTTGTTCATTTCCTATCATTCCATTTATACTTAAACTGATTTTTTTAATAAAGAATTGTCCAGATTAAATAATTTTGTTTTTATAGCTATGAAACCGTCCTCTCATGTCTTGTTACTTTGGTACAAAAATACAGTTGGTAAAATATTTTATAGGAATTTTATAATAATGAGACTTCTTAGCATTTTTTCAAAATAGGTATTTATTATTAAAAAATTATACGAACTGACTTATTACTCACAAAAAAAAATTATCATGAAAAATTTTAAACAATTTGTCTCCCCCCTCCAAGAAAGTGTGTTTTGTCTTTATACTCTTTACTGGCAGTGCATTTTGATGGTATAGGAAAAAATTCACACATATTCCATATAACTTTGTTAGAATTTACAACAACACAGCAGAATCCAGAATCCCTACAGCGAATTATTAAAAAAACACATTTTTTCTTCAAGTTTGTTTTTGAAGTTATATAAACAGTGAAGATTACAAAATAAATAGTAAACAAACACCTGTGTATAATTTTTCAATGCAAGAAATGATTAGTCATACATTTTTTCATTTTGTCTCAACCTTACCAGAACACTTTTAAAAGCGAAAGTTGAAAATTTTCTAGTTACCCGAAACTTCAGAAACCTACTGTCCATTGAAAACATCTGAAAAGCAGCATCATTTAAACAGTGGTTAACTTACAAATGGGAATGCAACAACCACAACCGACCGCAAGGCCACTCAGGCACATCAGAGTCCCCAGCTCCAAATGCAAGGCAGAACCTCCGGCAGAGGCTCTGACAGTTAAAAGGCCGTGAGGAGAAGGGATGCAGCCCAGGTCATCGGGTGCTTTCTCGTGCTGGAACAAAGTCAAAACTGAAAGGACTCTCCTTACAGAGTCCAAGTCACTGAAAGCAGCTCTATTAAACACCTGAGTCCTTTCTGACGCCCTCCTCAGCGCTTTACAACACAGACAGGCTTCATGCACAGATTTTCTGAAACTGTGCCAATGCTCTAACAACTAATTTAGCAGAATGAACTACAAAATGCAAATTTTTTAAAGATTTCCGTATTGATGGGATTATGGATGAAGCTAGGAGCCAATCTGTCTCCTAAAAATAAAACAATTCATAGGTCATCGAATGCAGTTTCAATTAGAGATCAGCTGTCAACACTATTTTAAAAGGTCTTGAAAGAAAAAAAAAAGGCCACTTTTTAATCTGGAATATATATCAATCATCCATATGAAAGCTCTATTATCTATATAAATGGACCTACTTTCAAATAATTGGAATAATTTAGCTATTTAAATTACCATTTTAAGCAATAAAAGGCAAAGACGAGGGGCACCTACTAAACTATATACTTAAAAAATGATCGATACGGTAAATATGTATTTTACCATAAACAAAAGAAGGGTACTTTTTGATAATATATGATACTAAGAAAGATGCAACTAAGTAATCAGACTGCTATTAGTAGGAAAATAAGTTAGTTTTCCCTGTTTTGTACTCTGAAGTTCAAAGGCCCAGTTTCAAATTCCCAAAGCTCCAAACACAGTGACAGATAAAAGTTCAGTCCAACCCTTAAATTAAACCACTCTCCGTACCCTGGCCCCTGAGTTTGGACAGACTCAGGTGACATAATTGTTCAAGGTGTTATAAAAAACAAAACAAAACACTAGGGCTTTACAGGAGAACCATTGTTTTCAAGTTCCTTTTTTTTTTTTTAAGTGTATCTATTTAATGGAATAAGTTGACATATATTTATAAACCACAAGGTAATTTCTTAAGTATTTCATAATAAGGAAGAACCTCCCTACCACCAACTTTTTGGCCATCTTTCTCCCTCTCACTTAGAATTACTGTCATCTCCCTGGTATACCCTTACCCTGTATCAATAAGGAGACCACAATACTGTACAAAGCACGGACACAGAAGCTGGTTTCTTAGCAGACTTGCCCCAGAGACTGCTGAAGCAGCAAGGCAGCAACACCCAATCTGAGGCGGTACCTGGGTTGTACTTCAAGATTGCACTGACCAAGCCCTCCGCATCTACAGAAGCAGAGGCGTTCTTTCTCCGGCTGGCTGTTCCTTCTGAAAGAGCTCTTTGATCTGGGCTAATCGGCCATAGAGCCTCTCTCTCAGCGGAGGGATGTGGTAGCTGGGGTCCAGGATGTTCGTCACTCTGCGCTCACGCTCTCGCTTCCATAACTTGTATGGATGGGGAGGGAAAAACGGTTGCCCTCTTTCTCTTCGAATCTGTAACGTAATTCCACTTACAGCCAGCATGCCCCATACTGCCAGGATAATAAAGTCTAAAGAATGGTAGAGAAGCACAGTTTGAACTCTTGTATTTTAAAACCTAACATAGATCGAAGACAACATTTCATAGCCTCAATCTGTATCATCTTTTCTCAGTTAATATTAGAGTTTCTGGTAAGTTTGTCCAAACATACGTGTATTTCCTCACCAGCCAAGGAATAAGTGAGGAAGCTATGGTCTTACATTTTAAAATAGGAGTTTCCAATTACAGGCATTTGAAAGTCCAGACAGGTTGTAAAGGAATCAGTTGTTTGGATCCTTGGCATTCCAATATTTTATGACTAGCGCCCACAGACACAGCTGTTTGTTGTTTGCTGTGTTTCTCCAGAGGTGGGGGGGAAGGCAGTGATCTCACAAATGTACATCACAGGAACGTCATGATGCTCTTTTTTGCCATCCCACCCTATATGGGACCCCACCCCACTCATATAGAGTGGATACAGAAATGCATGATAAGATTCAACAAATTGTACTGAGCTTCTAGCAGAAGGCTTGGCAAAATACCGTCAAACTTCCAAGACATGTGGATTTCAAGGTCTTTACCATCAACCTCTTAAAGAATGAGGGCAGGTTCAGGATAGCAGAGGGAAAGATTTGCCCTTAAATATTCATAACAATCACAATGGTGTTTATATATCTTCAATTCTAAGACCTGCTTTTCCATCCTCGCTATTCTAACATTTCTGAAACCAACATATCTTATACTCTTTGTGAACACTTAATTTAGTAGTCATTTTTTTCAAAAAGTTAATGGAAAATCTTTAATGGGTAGACTCTTACAATTGAGGAAAAATACAACTACTGATTGAAAACCACTTTCACTTTGATTAGCAAATTACGTGCTTCTTTATAGGAGGAAAACAAGAGAATAGCTTAAAAAAATCAGGTTGTTGTTCTCATCCCTCACCCCACCCCAACTAATAAGGTGCCAAGCAGCTTTATTCTCAGCATTTTTCTTACAACTGGGAATTGACCAGATAAACCTTAGTAATCCTGGCTTACAAATTTCTTAATAAAGTTCATTTACTAGATTTTTAGAAGTATGACTTTCAGCCACCTTACAAATTTAAATTCTTCATTCCTATGATCATAAGTTATTAACACGGGGCTCTTATAGCATTTGGAGGTGTGAATTTCCACCTTTTGTCCAGTTAACCTTCTTTCAATCTGGTTACCAAGAGTTCTTGTTAGCACAGGTGGGCCAATATTCCTATCTGACTATCACTTGGTACTTGGATTTAGAGTCTTACCATTCGTTTGAAAAGGCACATTTATGAAAGCTCTGCGGAAATCCATGTGGAGCACTCTCTTCAGCACGTTCAAAGTGATGTAGGAAAGGCTTGTGTACAAGTAACTGTCAACGGCCAAGACCACCGAATAGGAGCCAATGAATCCACAACTCAGTATGTTCAGCTGTGGAAGAGCAGAAGCGTTTAGGCAGCACCTCTGGTAGAACAATAATAGTTTTTGACTTTGACCACTGGCCTCAATCCCAGGGAATCACTTCTCCCTCAGAGCATGTGAAGAGAGACCAAGTCTTACAGCTGAATAAAGGTTACCTGAAAATATAAACTGAAAACAATCTTCAACACATACAGTTAGTAAAACAGTTTCGCTCATCATAGAAAATATCTTCCCTGTGAAAGAACTTCAACAATAAATTCTAATTAGATTAAGAACCATTCTTCTGGAGAGACGGCTGAAATGAACAATCCGGCAGATTGTTGCATTACTGTAAGCCCTACCTTCTCTGCTTCTGCTGTTAAAAGAGGGATGACCTGCACCACTTGATGGAAAAAACATCGTAACTAGGTAATGGTAACTAGAACTTCTCTTGCTTTCATAGTAACAAGGCTATTTAAAAATCAATCATCTGGGGCTTCCCTGGTGGCACAGTGGTTGAGAGTCCGCCTGCCCACGCAGGGGACACGGGTTCATGCCCAGGTCCGGGAAGATCCCACATGCTGCGGAGCGGCTGGACCCGTGAGCCATGGCCACTGAGCCTGCGCATCCGGAGCCTGTGCTCCGCGACGGGAGAGGCCACAACAGTGAGAAGCCCGCGTACCGCAAAAAAAAAAAAAAAAAAAAAATCAATCATCTGATACAGATAATCAGACAGCTCTCCCTGGTGAATAAAAATGCAAAACAACTGAAGGCCCAGGACAATAGGATGAATAAACTGACCCGATGACACTTACTATTCTTAGGCAGCCCATGAAAACCACTGGGATGAGAATAGCTATACAAGAGAAGGTCACCCAGAACACTGAGTCATCACGGAAGACCTTCAGGTTTCCTGCAAAAGCAAAGAGAAATCAAGAGTAAACAACAGGTTCACCGAGTTAAACTTCATTTGCACAACGTATGAACACAGGCGCACATCGAAGATTTAATTTAACAACCAGGGAATACGTCGGCAATTAGATATGAACTGACTTTCTTCACTTAACTGTCAATACAATCCCCTTTGAAGGGAGTGTCCTAAGAAGGTAGAGGGGTGGGAGGAAAATCAAGCAGGTAAATGCTCTGCATTTATTACCAGGATAATTTAGAAGAGGCGGGACTAGCCCAAGCTCTTGCATTTACCAGCTGTGATGCTGG
Source organism: Lipotes vexillifer (assembly GCF_000442215.2). Classification (NCBI taxonomy): domain Eukaryota; kingdom Metazoa; phylum Chordata; class Mammalia; order Artiodactyla; family Lipotidae; genus Lipotes; species Lipotes vexillifer. Next base: position 3,467,720 of record NW_006770652.1, read on the forward strand.
GCCTCAGTTTCCTAACCCGTAAGATGAGATGGTTGAACTACTACATCCCCAAGCTTCAGATCGTCCCTTCTAGCTGCAAGTTTCTATGATTCCAGTAGTTCTGGACTGCACAGTAAAAAGTATAAACGGCATTCAGAGTTAACCATATGAACTCCCATATAAGCAGCAAAATCGATTTAATAGGTTTCTTTTTTTAATATTAAAGTTTTGGTCTTTTTTTTTTTTAAATAAGTAATTCAGTGAGGAAGGCAGAATAATTCTTTATTTTATTTATTTATTTTTGGCTGTGTTGGGTCTTCGTTTCTGCGCGAGGGCTTTTCTCCAGTTGCGGCAAGCGGGGGCCACTCTCCATCGCGGTGCGCGGGCCTCTCACTGTCGCGGCCTCTCTTGTGGCGGAGCACGGGCTCCAGACGCGCAGGCTCAGTAGTTGTGGTTCACGGGACTAGTTGCTCCGCAGCATGTGGGATCTTCCCAGACCAGGGCCCGAACCCGTGTCCCCTGCACTGGCAGGCAGATTCTCAACCACTGCACCACCAGGGAAGCCTAATTTAATAGGTTTTTACCATCAATGCATTTCCTGCCCAGCCACTGCACACTGGAAGAGAAGATTTCCTCAGGCATCAGGAAAGATGGGAGCCAACCACTTTTCTGCCCTCCTAAACCCTTCTCCAAAGTCCAGCACACCCTGGGGTGACCCAGGACAGATATATAAGAACTCCTATTATAAATTACGTTTAAATAGCAAGAATATAAATCTGATAATTATTTCATATTGATACTGGCACTGTCAGTCCAAATGGAGGTGGCCCCATATCTTGAGACCCATGTATCCTGAAAGAGGGGGAGTTCCATAGTGAGGGACTCTGACCTGGAGACCCCACATTCTCAGGAAGCAAACTGCAACATGCTGCAGTGAGGTGAATGGATGGATCAGATCTCGAGGTCAACTATACTAACCTTCACAAAATGCACTTGTGGTTTTAAAAAAAGAAATGCAGGATTAAAAAGAGGAGTTATGTAACACAACCTTGTACATCAACTCTACTTGAGTAAAATAAATTTGAAAAAAATAGTAGTTATGATGCCAGGCATGTGAACACTGACCCTTTCAAAGTACAAGCTCTTGGGTAGACACATAATAACGTGAAAACAGTAATTTAATTAGATCTGAGAGGTCAGCCAAATCTTTCTCAAATTTTAATGCTTAAAAATATGAGTTTGCAGGGCCTCCCTGGTGGCGCAGTGGTTGAGAGTCTGCCTGCCGATGCAGGGGACACGGGTTCGTGCCCCGGTCCGGGAAGATCCCACGTGCCGTGGAGCGGCTGGGCCCGTGAGCCATGGCCGCTGAGCCTGCGCGTCCGGAGCCTGTGCTCCGCAACGGGAGAGGCCACAACAGTGAGAGGCCCGCGTACTGAAAAACAAACAAACAAACAAACAAACAAACAAAATATATATATATATATATGAGTTTGCACCCACTCTTATTAAGGAGACACTCACCCTAAATGTCCTTAAGCAATGAGATAGTTCATACATTAACTACCAAAAATAAGATAGTTCAAAACATCAACTACAAACAATTCTAACCCATCATCCCTCCATCCTCTAAGCATTAACACAAAGGGAGAAGCTCATTAAGTAGTATTTGATTTAGCACTTCTAGAGTAGAGCTCTGAATCTGCATTTTCAACAGACATCCCTAGGAACCTGTCATTTAGTCAAATCTAAACAATGCTACTTTGCAGGTAGATGAAAAGCTACCTTGGTGGGGTGGTGGCTGTGGAAATGAACTCGGCTATAGGTTTGCTAAAATCAGAACAAAGGGCCTTGGAATGGTCAGTAAACACACAGGTCACCAATTCTCTCTGATCTTAAAAAAAAAATCTTTAGAGAGCCAACTGCACTCAAACCCTGTGTTCTCAAGAACTGACAGCCTCAAGAGACAGGCATTTTTTTTTTTGAGACAGCTATTCTTATATCTAACATTTTCATCACCTTTAATCTGATATTATTGTATAATAACTAAACATTGTCACAAGAAGGAAATAGCCTAATACTTTTTTTTGTTTGTTTTTGCGGTACGTGGGCCTCTCACTGCTGTGGCCTCTCACGCTGCGGAGCACAGGCTCCGGACGTGCAGTCCCAGCGGCCATGGCTCACGGGCCCAGCCGCTCCGTGGCATGTGGGATCCTCCCGGACCAGGGCACGGACCCGGGTCTCCTGCATCGGCAGGCGGACTCTCAACCACTGCGCCACCAGGGAAGCCCGCCTAATACTTTTGAATGTAGATACTCCCTTTTTTTTCTTAATTGAAATATAGTTGATTTACAATGTTGTGTTAGTTTCAGGTGTATAGCAAAAGTGATTCAGTTATACACACACACATATATATATTCTTTTTTGGATTCTTTTCCATTATAGGTTATTACAAGATACTGAATATAGTTCCCATGGTATATATTAGGGCCTTGTTGTTTATCTATTTTAAATATAGTAGTGTGTAGATACTCCTTTTTTTGCATTTTTGACAACAAACAAGAAATGTTAAGTTACTGTACAACGGCAAAGTGAAGGGAAACAGAATGGGGCACCCCAAAATGTGCCCCTTTGGCATGAGCTGAAAGGCAATCAAGACCCAGCAGATTCAGAAAAACTTTTCTTTCCCTTAACTGCCTAAAAGAATTTAGATCAGGGGCCTGGCCCAGAACGAAAGCAATTACCAGAGATAACTTTTTATGTGAAAGACTTACCTACATGGCAAACATCTGCTCTTCTTATTATGTTCCTGTAAACTGCCCTCCTCCCCTTTGAAGCCCCAGACTCCATTCCATTTTTTAGCTCGGGATGGCAGATAAGCCTCAACTGCTTGACTGCCTTTGAGTCTTATATTTTTATGGGACTCCAGTGGCACGAAATTAAATCTGTTTTTCTCCTATTGATCTGTCTTATGTCAATTTAATTATTAGAGCAGCCAAAGAACCTAGAAGGGTAGAAGGAAAATTTTTCCTCCCCTACAAAAGGAAGTTAACTTACAAGCTAACTAGATTTTAAAAATTGATAGAAATTGAATAACTTAAAAAAATCCCCAGAACCCTTTGCTACTCCCTTTGCAAATTTGCACCCTTTGCAAATTCCCTTTGCTACTGCCCTAGGATGACTACAAGTAGGTACTTTGGGAATACTCGGGGTTTGGCAAAGGGTGGGAGCAGAGGTTAGGGGTAAAGAGAAGACGGGGGACAAAGCACCAGGTTCCTCAGCTCAGCTGCCATCAGAGCAGCACCAAGTTTATCTGTGGGGTGTATCAGGCTTCTGCTTAAAATTCACTTGAAGAAAGAGTTCCAGGGTTTAACAAATGAAAAACGAAAACCACTATTCTGCCATATATAAAGAATCCCCTTTACCTCCCTTAATTTCAACTAACAGAAACACATACCCACACTGCCCTTATCATGACAAATAGATACAAAGCTGCCTCCAAAGACATTCTAGAATTATCTATACAGAGCGCCTTTGAGGAAAGAGGGATTCTTACTGGTACTGACCCTCCCCAAAGTGCCAGATTATCAGTGCAAATTTCCAGAACTCTAAGGAGAGGCCCCAAATACCTGACATGGGGATATGTGTACTAGAGAGCTGAAATGAACTCTTTAAACAGTGAACTGAACACACATAACATTAGTTACACATCTCCTACCCAGTGGAGTGAAGAAAGTCACTGATGAGATGAGGAACCCCAGCACTAGTCCAACACACAGCATGCAGAGCACAAGGATTCCAAATCGCCACCAAGCAGCTACCAAGAAAATCCCACCGACACTTCCGGCAACGGCTGTCAGAACCAGGCGGACTGCACAAAGAGAGAGGATGAACAGTTAGATCAGAGGATGCTTTTCCAACCGCACCCTTAGACACACTATACCATTACCAGAGCCAGCCAAGCCTTTCTCTGGATCAGGCACCGAAGGCACATCAGTGGTGCAGTGAAACCGGCATGGGGAGGCCCTCTCTAGGGAGGGCCCAGTCTGAGGCTGGAAACCAGCCAGGGAGCTAAACCTCCAAGGACTAGTGACAGGCATGGCTTGGTACAACCTATAATTGGGGTAGAGGAAGAAGGGGTGACAGGCATTCTGTTCAATGTGATAAGGAAGGAGGGGCTGTGTTTGTTTTAAGGTAAAGAAAATCTTAACACTCTGATTGCTGTAAATGTCATATGGTCAATATACCACACAGCTGGAACACAGGTTTATAATCAATATGGCCCTTCACTTCCCTCAGTACCAAGGAATTCACCATGTAGATTAAAAACCCGGGAGAGAAGGTCTGAGGAGTAGTTTAGAAAAGATGTGTAGAGCACAGGTGGCCAGTTATTTTACACACATAAGAGGATATCACACACAATACTGCTCAAACTGTAGAAGGGAAGGTGGATGTAAACGGTGCCTTCCTTTTTGAACACTCAATCAAAATATATTATTTTCACTTACCATCATACTTAACAGGTGTCAGTCTTGTAATCAGTATATAAAAGAAGAATCCCATGAAGATAAAGCCAATAAAGAATAGTTCTAGTAGCAAACGACCAAGGAAGGAAAAAAAACAAAAGCTACAGTTAGTAAATGCAGTTTAAATGTCTAATCTACAAATACATGCTTCAGTTCCCAGAATTTACACATGAGGGCATTCAGAGAAGAGAAATAATTATCTAAAAGGCAGGAAAAATTCAGAAGTCATTGGGAGTAAATATTATCATTAAATGGGTACAAATTAAACTATTAACTATTGGATAAATTTTCTTGTATATAGGTCAATTTCAATTGGTCAGTTAATTGTTAATTTCATAGCTCATTTTAATATATTTATACTTCCTACTTAAAACAAAAATAGTACTTTTGCCATTGTGACTGATCTGAAATTACAGACTAGATTTCAATTCATTACATGAGCAAGAATACAATTTGAAAGGTTAAAAAAAACATATTCCAAAGCGAAATGTGACTTTTATGTCTCCTTTTAAGTCATCCTTTCCTGTTTAGGATGAACATCAACCATTGTCTTTATCTATAAAAAACCTAGTAATATCTTTGGGACCTTGCATACAGCTTAACAATTAAATTCTGTATTATAGAATCATTCTACACTTTGAGAAATTAAATATTCTTCACAATATTCTCTTCTCAATCAAGAAAAAAAGTATAGTAATGGAGGGAAAGGAGTTGTTGCTTCAAACAATTTATTAAAGCAAGTTCGAAGAGTTTTATAAGATCAAGATTATGTTTACTCTCCCCTTGATGCTCATTATACTGCCTGTTAATCAATTATATAAGGATATATTTTTTTAGTAACTGCAAATATAAAAGTCAGCCCAGGGCTTCCCTGGTGGCGCAGTGGTTGAAAGTCCACCTGCCGATGCAGGGGACACGGGTTCGTGCCCCAGTCTGGGAAGATCCCACATGCCATGGAGCTGCTGGGCCCGTGAGCCATGGCCGCTGGGCCTGTGCGTCCGGAGCCTGTGCTCCGCAGCGGGAGAGGCCACAGCAGTGAGAGGCTCGCGTACCACACACACACAAAAAAAAGTGAGCTCAGAGAATTCAAATCAATTCAATGAGCATAATTCATATTCTATTTCCCCCATTGGGTTTCACTGAGCAGATCGTGGAGTTCCCATTTGCTGTCTGAACCTCCCAGGGCTGTGCAGACATTTCAACCTCCCCGTAATGTACACTGCAGCCTGATTTATACGAAATCATGTCAATCACCATCACCAGAATCCATATATATTTTTACATAGACGTCCTGATTTCTAATTTGTAATCTTTGGTCAACTAGTCAATCTAGCAATTGAAGTTTTGATGCACAAATCAAATTTTATTCCCCTCTTAATAAGAGAAGGTTGCATTCCATTGCTGAGAAAAGAGAAAAAGTCAAAATGCATTGTAATTCAGTAGAATCTTTACTAAAAGACCCCAGCTACAAATCTATAAAGATAGTGGAGGTAGCCAGTTGCTTACTCTCCTTACAGGTCATAAATTCCCCAGCAGCATTTCACAAAAAAGACCACAAGGCAAGTAAATAGCAACTATATCAGACAAAATACCTGTTTTCCAGAATCTGTGTCCAAAGAAACAGATGAAGAGACCAAGCAGGGCAGAAAGAGTGAAGAACACTTTGGTAGACACTCTTCCTAAAAATAATGAAAACTGAGTGCATAATACATCGAATTTGATACTTCGAATTGAATTAATATAGAACAAAGCTTCATGAAAAAAAGCAAAGTGAACTGACAATAATTTATTCCATACATGTATAACTTATTTTAAAAACATCCTTAAAAAATAAATAAATAAATAAAAATTTAAAAAAAAAACATCCTTGCCACCCCTAATGACTTATTCTATGTGGGCGGTGAATACCAATGGTTGCTGGTGTCACAAAAAGAGAAGTCAGACAACACTGCTTCCTGATGAAGGTCTGCAATACTACCCATGACACATTTGGGGGAGGGGATGGGGGAGAAGTGGGAAAGGAGAAGGAGAGAGAGCGTGCCTAAAACAAATAACTGTTTCTTCACAAATAAACTACAAGAAAAAAAAAGAGGGTCCGGGGAGGGAGAACGATGGCTTAAAGGGGATTTAAGACACACATCAACTAAAAACAATGTGCAGACCTCATCTGAGACCTGATTCAAACAAACAAAACCGTGAAAAACAATTAAGAAGCCTGGGAAAATGTAAACACTGGCTGTTAATCTGACGCTATTAAGGAATTATCTTCAATATTTTTCATTGAGACTTGTGTTAATGATACTGTGGCTATATATATTTTTAAAAACAGCACTTATCGGGCCTCCCTGGTGGCGCAGTGGTTGAGAGTCCGCCTGCCGATGCAGGGGATACGGGTTCGTGCCCCGGTCCGGGAGGATCCCACATGCCGCGGAGCGGCTGGGCCCGTGAGCCATGGGCGCTGAGCCTGCGCATCCGGCAACGGGAAAGGCCACGACAGTGAGAGGCCCACATATCGCAAAAAAAGAAAAAAGAAAAAAAACAGCACTTATCTTTAAGATATACGTATTGTACTAAAATTTCGTAAGCAAAATGACCATTAGAGACCCACTCTAAAAGAATCCAGTGATAAGGCGGGGTGGGCACAGGGACACAGGTGGGTGTATAACTGCAACAAGATAACGGCCATGAATCAAAATTGCTAAGGCGAGATAATGATATATGGAGGTTCACTGAAGTTTTCCATCACAAAAGATTTTAACCAAAACTCACATTAAATTAAAGAAGATGTATTATTCTATAAGTAACACATGAACAAATTACTACCAATCTTCTCAATTATACATGTTGCTTTGGAAAAAAATGTAGTGTAATAACTAATGATGAAACACAATATTCTCCCTGATGCCGAAGAATCCAAATCCTGTGATCCTCAATCGGCACAAACTTAAATAGAAAAAACAGGATTCGAAAGATAAGCCCTATTGAAGGGAAAAACAGATCCACTAAATTCACTACCATCATGACACCTTTAAGATAAACACAAGAAAGTCATCCCCAAACTAAAAACAAAAACAAAGCACCTACGCAAACTCATGTGAAGTGTTACAAACTGATCACAAGTCAAAACACATAAAAGGGGCTTCCCTGGTGGCGCAGTGGTTGAGAATCTGCCTGCCAGTGCAGGGGACACGGGTTCGAGCCCTGGTCTGGGAGGATCCCACATGCCGCGGAGCAACTAGGCCGGTGAGCCACAACTACTGAGCCTGCGCGTCTGGAGCCTGTGCTCCGCAACAAGAGAGGCTGTGATGGTGAGAGGCCCGCTCACCGCCATGAAGAGTGGCCCCCGCTTGCCACAGCTAGAGAAGCCCTCGCACAGAAACAAAGACCCAACACAGCAAAAATAAATTAATTAATTAAAAACAAAAGTACCGATGCCACCGTGGATGTGAGGATTAAATTAGTCAATGCTTTAAAAAAAAAACACACACACACACACATAAAACACTTGAGTGTTCAGATGGATACCATGAAGACCTACATTTAGATAAGGAACGCAAGACAGAAGACCACCATTTGCAGGGCATAAAATATACCTACATATCAGTTTCTCTGAGAATGAAGAGCTCAAAAGAAAGATGAAATGAGAGTTACTGCAACATCCTGCTTATTTCAGACCTGTGGCTGACAGCAGTTCTATGATTCGATCCTTAGAGCAAAAACACGCAGTTCAGTGGGATAATTTTTTTCAAGTGAAAATCTAGCGGAAGTTTCCAGCAAGTGGTGCAGTCACCAAAGACAGCAACCCAAGAAAAACTGGCACACACAGTTAGATATGTTCCTCCAGGACATTAGACAGCGGAGAGAAACTAAGTAGAATCTCTGATCACAGTACCAGGAAGAAAGGAGAGAAAAACATACAAGTAAAGCCCGAGAGGAGAGATTTCATAAGTAGAATCTAAAGACAACACAAGGTACGAATTCTGGGGAAAATGAAGACAAAGGGGTGAGTGGGAGGGGAAGACACAGGGGAGCCAATGTTTAGTGTTTTTAATCATGATGGAATCACTATAGCTATGACAGAGGCCAAGGTTTTAATTAAAAGGCAATGTGGGGCTTCCCTGGTGGTGCAGTGGTTGAGAGTCCGTCCGCCTGCTATTGCAGGGGACACAGGTTTGAGCCCTGGCCTGGGAAAATCCCACATGCCGCGGAGCAACTGGGCCCGTGAGCCACAACTACTGAGCCTGCGCGTCTGGAGCCTGTGCTCCGCGCAACAAGAGAGGCCGCGACAGTGAGAGGCACGCGCACCGCGATGAAGAGTGGCCCCCCACTCGCCGCAACTAGAGAAAGCCCTCGCGCAGAAACGAAGACCCAACACAGGCAAAAATAAATAAATAAATTTTTAAAAATTAAAAAAAAAAAAAGGCAACGTGGGTCCATCCGCCCTACTCCAAGCTCAGGAAAGGCATCCTAGTGTGAATCGAGCTCAAAGACAAAAGCCACAGAACCCAACTCTGAGCTGGAGGAACAGTAGGATGGGACCTTTCCCTCCCCTCCGCCTAACGTGGAAAGACAGGTCCCAGAGCTCACTCTCATTAGGAGGGGCCCTGGTGCAAAGAGTTTGAGGGAAAGGAAACGGAGGAACCCCGACAAGATACAGCCCATCAGTCAAAAACGCAGAACTTATATCTGCCTGCTCTCTTGCACTGTATCTCTCAAGGATCTTGTGCGTGGCAGTGGAAGACTGGGCAGGATACAGAAGACAGCAAACATTAAACCCTGGCTTGAACCCAACCGACAGACTTCATTCTTTAGAGCAAAGCTCCTGGAAAGAGTTCTTTGAACTCTTTCCAATTTCTTTCCTCCTATTTGTTCTTGAACATACTCGAGTCAGGCTACCCTGAAATGCTCTCACTGGCACCTGTGGCCTCCATGTTGCTAAATCCAATGGTCATTTTCCAGTCTGTTTCTCAGCTGCCCTGTCAGCAGCATCTGACCCAGGTGATCACTCTCTCTTCCTCTAAACACTTTCTTCTCTTAGCTACAAAAAACACTTTCCTTTTACCAATCTGGTTGCTCCTTCTCGGTCTCCTTGGTGGGAACTTCTTCAATTTCCTGATCTCAGTAATCACTGGAGCACTCAGGGCTCAGTCCTTAGACCCCCTCCCTCTCCTACAGCTATAAACATAAAAGGAATGATAAACATGGAAAAATGCCATTTGGCAACCGGCTGGTAATAAATGTTTCAGGCAAAGCTCACCAGATGCTAAAGCCAGCAAGTGAAGAGTTTGAGAAACGACTATTTACCTGTACTCGAAGTATCTCCCCAAAAGATACTTAAAGGGGAAAATAGTTACTACACAGTGGAGAAACCTGGCCGACACCCCTAACCAAGTAATCAGGGTTACTACCGCCAGTAACAGAAAACACAGATATCAGGTGCATCTAGAGAACGACACTTCATCACTTGTTTTGTTTACCTACAAAAATTCATAATCTGAACTTAGTCACAAGGAAACATCAGATAAACCCAAATTGAGGATGTTCTACAAAAATAAATAACCAGTACTCCTCAAAAAGGTAAAGGTTTTGAAAGACAAAAACAGACTAAGAAATTGTGCCAGATGCAGGAAGATAAAAGAGACAGTTTAATGCAACACGTGATCATGAAGTGGACCCTAGACCAGAAAAAAAATTTTTCTTCTGGTTATAAGGGACATTGGTGGAATAACTAGTGAAATTTGATAACATCTGTATGTTAAATAACAGTACTATATCAATGTTAATTTTGTGATTTGATAGTCTTACTAGTTACATAAGGAACTAAATAGAAACATTTAAGGGCCAAAGGGTCTCCATGTCTGCAACTTGCTCTCAAATGCTTCAGTAAAAAAATGTATATATATGTGTACATAGAGATAAAGAATAAAAAGCAAACAGCGTAACGTGGTAACTAACATCTGAGGACCACTGGTGAAGACTATGCAGGATTCTCTGAACCATTTCTGCATCTTTTCTGTGGAACTGTTTCAAAATAAGATGCTAAATACACATAAACAGAAAGATCTTACAACAGCCCCACTGCCAGCGCCCTCTCTCTCCTGGACACTATGATGGTCAATCTCCCTATTTCTGCTCTTGCCTCTGATTTGTCTCAAACAGAACAAAACAAAGCAGCCAGAGTGATCCCACTGAAACACGAATCAGCATTATCTGCTCAAGCTCTCCAATGCCTTTTCATTGCTCTCAGAATAAAAGATACAGTACAAACTGGGACCTGCGAGGCCGCCCGCTCCAGCAGCCACATGAGGCAGGCTCGCAGCTGAGGGCCTCTGCGCTGGCTGTCCCCTCGGCCTGGCACCCCCCGCCACTGCCCCCCCCCGGTGACACGTCCATGGCTCCCTGCCTCGCCCTGGGTCTTTATCCTAATGCTACCTGTTCAGCAAGGACTTCCCGAGCCATGCTTTCTCAAATTCTCTCGCCCTCATTGGTTATCTCCCTTTCCTACTTAATTCTTGCTTCTTTACCCTCTTCATGTATATCTCACATACGATATATTTCACAAATGTATCTTGTCTGTCTTCGTCTCCCCCACTAAGATGCAGACTCCAGGAGGGCTAGTATTTTGTCTGTTTTGTCCACTGCTCTATCCCAGTGCCTAGAACAGAGAGTGGAGTAACGGAGGGGTTCAGGAGGCATGTGCTGAATGCATGAGTGAATGAGACAAAAGCACTTCTAAATATCCTTAAGTTCTGTACTAGTTGATAAAGATCCGCAAAGAAGAATTTTCACAGTTGAAAAGCACATACTCACCAAGGGAAGAACAATTATCCTCCCCTGCCTCAAAGCTGCAAGCATACGTGTGAGCAGGGACATAAGCTGCAGACGTATTTAGAAATGGATCCCTAACGATGACGTTGTAAATGACACCTTGTCCCCGGAGGGAGGAGAAAGAAACACTTGTCTTATCATCAGCTGTTAGGGTAACCACCTGAAGCCAAAAATAATGCACGATTAGTGTTTAGATTAAAAAAAGCAAACCCCATTTCTCCACACCCTCTCCAGCATTTATTGTTTGTAGATTTTTTGATGGTGGCCATTCTGACCAGTGTGAGGTGGTATCTCATTGCAGCGCTGATCTGCATTTCTCTAATAATTAGTGAGGTTGAGCATCTTTTTATGTGCCTCTTGGCCATCGGCATGTCTTCTTGCACTGTTGGTGGGAGAGTAAATCAATACAGCTACTATGGAGAACAGTATGGAGGTTCCTTAAAAAACTAAAAACAGAACTACCATATGACCCAGCAATCCTACTACAGGACATATACACTGATAAAGTCATAATTCAGAAGACTCATGCACCCCAATGTTCACTGCAGCATCATTTACAATAGCCAGGATGTGGAGGCAACCTAAATGTCCATCAACAGATGAATGGATAAAGAAGATGTGGTACATATATACAATGGAATATTACTCAGCCATAAAAAGGAATGAAACTGGGTAATTTGTAGAGATGTGGATGGACCTAGAGTCTGTCATACAGAGTGAAGTAAGTCAGAAAGAGAAAAACAAATATCTCATATTAATGCATATATGTGGAACCTAGAAAAATGGTATAGATTATCTTATTTGTAAAGCAGAAATAGAGACACAGATATAGAAAACAAACGTATGGATACCAAGGGGGCAGGGGGGGATGAACTGGGAGATTGGGATTGACATTGGGATTGGGATTGACTACTGATACCATGTATAAAATAGATAACTAATGAGAACCTACTGTACAGCACAGGGAACTCTACTCTATGCTCTGTGGTGACCTACCTAAATGAGAAGGAAATCCAAAAAAGAGGGGATATATGCATACGTATAGCTGATTCACTTTGCTGCAAAGTAGAAACCAACACAACATTGTAAAGCAACTATACTCCAATAAAAATTAATAAAAAAAGACCCACAAGATTTTCTATTATAACCCCACTTACATGTGCAATTAAATTCTAATATGAAAGTACAATTCTTGTTTAAAATATACTCTAGCTCATTTGGCTCATTTGGCTTTTTTAAAACAATTTATTAAAGTATAGTCGATTGACAAAGTTGTGTTAATTTCTGCTGTACGGCAAAGTGATTCAGTTAAACATACATATATATATACTCTTTTTCATATTCTTTTCCACTACGGTTTATCACAGGATATTAAATATAGTTCCCTGTGCTATCCATCCTACATATAATAGTTTGCCAACCCATTTGACTTTGTCAAGAGATTGTCCTACACAGTCTGTACGTGTTAATATGAACAAGCTCTTACACAAAATGCATCTAAAGATTTTGTATATGTTAATAATTTAAGTAAAATGTGATATAAATAAATGATTTAAGTAAAATGTGCTAGTTAGGACAAAGAAAATAACTTTTGTCTCGTCTCCTAGACTATAAATGACATAAGGGCAGGAACCTTATTGATCCTGCTCACTAGTCTCCCCTCAGTAATTAGCAAAGAGTAAGTGTCCAACAAACATGAGCGGTCGCTGCGAGCTACAGAGCTGGCGTAGGCCGTGTGGGTTAACATCTCACAGAAAGCACCCACTTACTTTTGTCTAGAAGGCTCTGAAATAAGAAAAATTACATATAGCTGTGTTACCCTGTAGTCGCTCACTTCAAAAATTCCCTTTTAAAGGTTGTTTTTTAAATAGGGAATAAATATAATAGGAGAAACAAAGGCCCCATGTAGCCCTAATACACAGATATGTTCCGAAGAACAGAAGTGAGAAAACAAAACGTTAGGGTTTCAGGAGTAAATAATCAGGAGCCTCTTAGAAAACTTCTACTGTTTAAATATAGTGCTTAGCCTTCAAAACTATGTTTTCTGGGGCTTCCCTGGTGGGGCAGTGGTTGAGATTCAGAGGCCTGCCGATTCAGAGGACGCGGGTTCGTGCCCCGGTCCAGGAAGGTCCCACATGCCGCGGAGTGGCTGGGCCCGTGAGCCATGGCCGCTGGGCCTGCGCGTCCGGAGCCTGTGCTCCGCAACGGGTGAGGCCACAACAGTGAGAGGCCCACATACCGCAA
>NW_006770652.1:3481511-3487751 GCF_000442215.2 Lipotes vexillifer
AAATATATATATATATATATGTTTTCTGGGCAAAGGATTGGTCAAGTCCAACAGAATATTAAGAATAATACAATGAAAACGTTATACACCCCACTTAGATTCAACAGCTGTTCTTACTTTAGCGGATTTGCTTCTCTGTCCCTCCCTCCTGATCCTCCCCATCCCACATATATAGTTTTTGGCTGAACCATTTTAAAGTAAGTTACAGGAATCATGACATTTCACTTCTAAATACATCAGCATGCATGTCCTAACACAGTGTTTCTCAGACTTAATAGCCTATGAATCACTGGGGAGCTTGTTAAAATTCAGATTCTGATTCTGCTGGTCAGAGGAGGTACCTGAGATTCTGCTTTTCTAAGAATCTCTCAGGTGATGCAGTGCTATGCATTCATCCACCACACTTTGAATAGCAAGGTACTAAGTACAAGGATATTCTCCTATGTGCTCACAATACCTTAGCTCACCTAAGAATACTAATAATTTCTTATTATCTAATACACAGTCCATATTCACATTTTCCCAAATGTCTTTTATAGCTTTTCTCCCCCTTAACCAAGATCCAACCAAGTCTCATGTATGATGTTTATCTCCAATTTCTGCAATCCAGAATCACCTTTGAAAGATTAAGGAAGTTATTTTACAGACTACTCCACAATCTGAATTTATCAGATTGTGCTCAATTGTACTTTGATCCTATGCATTTCTTGTAAACAGGGACTCCTATAAACAGGAACTCAAGTTAAACCTGTTTTGCTAGAATATTCCATAGGTTATGGTGATAAAGTCAGCCTACATTCACATGAGCACATAATGCAGGTTCACCTACTATCAACAAAGCTAACTCTGACCACATGGATAAGGTAGAGACCATCGGACCACTCCACTCTGAAAGTAGTTTTCCCTTTGCAATAAGAATTAATCTGAGGGTGCTATTTAAGTATCCTGGGAATATCCTTCCCCCCAACACTCTTACCACCTGGTGATCCTTGCCTGAATTATTTCACTGAGGGTCAGAAAATGGAGATTTTCTATTTTTCCTTCTACATTTACTAGCTGGCCTTCTTCTGTAAAGCAGAGCTTTCTCTTATCAACCGGGAGTGAATTACAGATCCTCCTTTTAAAAAGGCAGGGTAAATTCCTTCCCTTTATTAATTTTCAGAGTATAATTTTGGGTACGTTGCTCCAACGGTAGCAACTGAGCATTTTTCCTTTTTCTTCTTTTAGTATCAGTATGGACGTGTTTTTGTTTATTCAAGGCATAATCAATCACGTTCTCTTTGATGACTGAATTGTCCCAGAGATGCCCAGTGTGAGCCTCTTCAAACAGGCTCCAGGGACTTCCGTGGTGGTCTGGTGGCTAAGACTTCGCCTTCCAACGCGGGGGATGCGGGTTCAATCCCCGGTCAGGGAGCTAAGATCCCACATGCCTCGCAGCCATAAAACCAAAACATAAAACAGAAGCAATATTGTAGCAAATTCAATGAAGACTTTAAAAATGGTCCACATCAAAAAAAATCCAAAGAAAACAAAAAACAACCAGAAAAAGCAGGCTCCACAGTCTTCTTGACATGCCCTCATTAGTCGTTGAGGGTTTCCTTGAATTCTGGCACGCAATACTCTCTAGCTCTTAACCAAAAGTTAAGAAGTAAACTAAAAAGTCTCTGTTATAAGAATTCTTACATTCTTCATAAGAATAAAAATGGTCTTCAAAATTTCCTATGTACAAAGGCAAACTTGGCCAATTCCTAATTTGTGAATAAGCACAATGAGTTTTCTTGTACAAGGCTCCCTCTTAGCATGGGAAAATGACATGCTAGGTGACACAGCAACAAAATCAGATCTTACTCTGCAACAGGCTGAGCGCCTAGGTTAATCACAGACACCCAGTTTCAATCGCTTCTTTCTATGTAATCTGATAATCTACAACCTTCTAAGAAGATCTTAGCAGTCTAGAAAAACTTTACCCACCAACCACTAGACTGACAGATGACCTTGTTTATTAGACCGATATCAGGTACCCTTTAAGACATAAAAATAAAATCCTGCCCTCCACAAAAATGATCTAGAGCATGAGTCTCAAATTTTAATTTGCATAGGCATCACCTGGGGATCATAAATACAGATGCTGATTCCATAGCTCTGGGGTGGAGCCTAAGAGTCTGCAACTCTAACAAACTCCCAGATGATGCCAAGGCTGCTGGCCTATCCCCACCCTTGGAGTCACAAGAGTTTTCAGGGGTTTCAAAAGCTTGAAGAAAATTTTTGCTGCAAGTTAGAAACTTTGCATTTGGGTTTAAATATTAAAGATAACATATATATCCTTAAACAGTTTCACATTATTTTTTCTCAAAACACTATAACCTTTAGACTTGCCAAATTTTTTTAATCTAATAGTTATGGGAGTACATAGAAAATTACCACCCACTTCCATCCATCCATAGCTCACAATTAACAGTCATAGATGTGGCTGCAACTAAAATATAACAAAATTTACAAGCATCTCCTCAAAAGCCAACGTTACTTAGGGACATCACTAGCAATGACTCCCAAGGTGATAATGAAATAAAAGAGAAAAAGTGAGAATCCCAGGAAAACCAAGAAAACAGTTTAAAAGAAAAAAAAAGCTCCTGGTAGCTTCTCCCCTTCTCAACTCTTACAAAGGCGTCACAGTATGGCCACACAAATTATGAGTCAGATTTACCTTGACAGCATTGGCCTGCACCTGAGGCACCTCGGCCATCCTCTGCAGGTGCCTTAGCAATGCCTCTTCAGTGAGGTCGTTCTCCGGCAAAAAATACTGATAGACGTCATACTGTAACCTCCACCTGGAGTCCTGGCCCGTCTTGACGTCACACGGTGGAGCATCTGCGCCTCTAAAGTCAACCAACAAAACTGAACATCAATCTCTTGTGCTGCAAGTCTCATCTATAAAAAGGAACCAAAAGCTGGAACTTCAAACTTCTGCAACAATGATTCCAAGTTTGGCACCACCAAGAAAGGAGAGGCAGTATGTATGGTTACATAACCAGATGTATCAGTCAGGTTGAGTCAATTGCCCGCTTTGCTACTTGTTGGCTGTGTGTATGTGGGCAAGTCACTTAATCTCAACAACCCTTAGGGGGCCTTTCTGTAAAATAAGAATAGCAGCCCCTTCTTCATAAAATTGTTAGGATTAAATGACAACACACAGCACTTAGCAGCACCATGGATGATACACACGGAGCATTTCAAATGTTAGCTATCATTACTATTAAAGTAGAAACTAGGGCAGAATGTTAATTAAAATAATAAAATCCTTACAAAAAATATGAGTGTTTCATGCCTCCAGAATATTTTCTATATTTAAAACTCTTTACAAAAACTAAGATGTACTTCTAAGCTCATAATAAAGGCGCAACATCTGGCTCTTCCTAAGAATGAAGGGAAACAACATTAACTGTAAATGACAGCTCGAGTATTAGTAACAAAGCTTAAATTACTTCCATTCCAAAAAAAAAAATTAAGCAATTCAATTTTGCTAAAGAGAAACTACGGATTTTGAGAGAATTTGCTCAATCTACACAACAGCGAGCAATGCACGTCCTAAAAGGAGTTTTAGGAGTCAGGAGACAGACATACCTCGCATGACCTAGGTTTGCTGGAGCAAATTTGATAGTTGTTTCAAAGAAATTATACTCCAGGTAAATGTTGGAATCGATATCTAAATCAAACTCCAAATTACAACCACCAGGGATAGGATCTGGATGGAAAACAAGGAAGTTACTTAACACAGAATTCTTATATATTCAAACCACACTCGGAAAAACAGAACCCCACCCCTTATAAGAACTCCCAATATAGAAGATAAATAGACACAGCTTCTGGTTTTGTACTACCTCATGGACTAAGGGTAAAGTTAACTGAGGTTATGGGCTGTGGAACAGGGATTAGAAGACCTTTTCTGTAAAGGGCCAGATAGTAAATATTTTAGAGGCTTTTCAGACTCGATGGTCTCTGTGGCAACTACTCAGCCCTGCTCTTGTGGCAGGAAAGCAGCCATAGATGATACGGAAGCGAATGGGCTGTGTTCTTTTGTTTTGTTTTTTTTTTAAGTATTGGATTTTTAGTTGCTTTTCTTTTTTTTTTTTAATATTTATTTATTTATTTGGCTGTGCCAGGTCTTAGTTGCAGCACACGGTACATTAGTTGCAGCGTGCAGGATCTAGTTCCCTGACCAGGGATAGAACCTGGGCCCCCTGCATTGGGAGCACAGAGTCTTAACCACTGGACCACCAGGGAAGTCCCTGGGCTATGTTCTAATAAGACTTTATGTAGAAAACAGGCAACGAGCTGGATTTGTCTTGCGCTCTAGAGTTTGCCAACCTCTGCACTAGAGTTAAAAAGGTCAGAAGAGGCAGAGATTCTTAAGCTGGCGTCCAAGAGTGGGTTTCGGGGGCTCCATGAACATCTTGAAATTGTACGCCAAATGTTGAATGTGTGCCTTTCCTACATAGAGAAGTTTTTATTAGATTTTAGTATATACAGAAGAAGGGTGTCCACTTTTCACATGACTCTTTCAACAGGGAGGAAGATGGTGCCATCCTCATTGCTGGAAGTCTTTGTGTATATATAAAAGAGTAAAAATTTAAAAATCTCAAGAACCCCAAGACCATGTATTAGAACAGCATACGTATAATTAAACAGAAAACAAATTTGGGGTATTTAAGTTACATTAATAATGTGGTTAAAACATCTCTTCTTTTCTTATTAGAAATCCTATTCATAACCTTTAAGAAAGACAACACTTAAAGAAGTCACTTGACATTAGTTCAATTCCATGCAAAGAACTGTATACAGCAGACTCAAGTGGAGAGGCTAAGAACAAGGTAAACCAATTTAAAGGTTTTTAAGATCTCAACTTCATACACTCATCCAATCATTTCCCAGAGCTGGTTCTTAGTTTCCATAAACTGCTGGAACTCTGCAGATTTGGAATGGAGATACCCAGTGTGCACTGTTTCAATATTCTGTGGAATCTTTCTCAGAATTCTATGCTCTTCTTTCACACTCTCCTTTCCCTGCACTGACAAATATTTACCACACCTGAGAAAAGCATGTGTATTGTAATTGACACTCCACTGTTCATAAATTTTCTTGTGCACTGACCCTGAGGGAAGCTTGAAATCTATCATTTTTCAATCAGGTAATTACCCTTTTGCTACACAACACTGTCTTTCTTCAACTCCAATCACTTTTTGGCTTCTACCTCCTTTACTAGTTATTGCAACCTCTCCTTCCCTTTACTACCAAACTTTAAAAGAATGTAAATTTCCTCACCTCACCTTCACTCCTCAATCACTATAATCTAGTTTTCACCCTCACTGTGCCACTAAGATGACTCTCATTAAAGGCCACCACTGACTCTGGGTTGTGCTATCATGTGGACACTTTCAATCACTCTCTTGATCTCTCTGCAAAGTACTATTTACCACTCCTTACTTAATGCAGGATGTCCAGGCTCTCCTCTCACCTTCCTGTCTACTCCTTAGTCTTACAATTATTCTTCAGCAGTTAGCATCCCCCAGAAACAGTCTGGCACGTGGTAGGCACTAGGAAGTTATCTGCTATTATTTTTCCCCCCTAAATCTCTAAGTTCATGCCTGGACAATCTCACTCACTACCATGGCTTTTACTAACAACTATTCAGTTGGATACCTAACCTCACACCTCCACTCCAGGCCCTTATTTTAAACTGCCTACTATACATTTCCATCCAGATGTCCTAAAAGGGTCTCAGATTCAATGTGCCCCAAATTGAAGTCACCATCTACCTCATCCCAACCCCCTAAAACATCCAGCACCACAAAAATCCTGTCTCCATGCCTATTTTGCATCACCACCTCCCAGCTGCCCAAATGGGAAGCCCATGCTCCCCACTTTTACAATTCATAACCACTGGTCATTGTGTCTTGTCACTACTACCTTCTGAATATTTCAAACCCAGCTCTTCCTCTCCAGCCCCCTCTAGTGGCCTTTGTTCGCATCTTCATTTCTCACTATGAGTCCTGAAAGCTGTGCTGTCTTGACTCTGCTATGCCCTCTCCAACCCACTCCTCACACCGCTTCCAGAGTTAACTTTCTAAGAGATGAAATGCATCAGATCATTCCTCTGCTTAAAAACTCGCTTTGGGGCTTCCCTGGTGGCACAGTGGTTGAGCGTCCGCCTGCCGATGCAGGGGACACGGGTTCGTGCCCCGG
>NW_006770652.1:3488066-3515374 GCF_000442215.2 Lipotes vexillifer
GAGCCCCCCGTACCAAAAAAAAAAAAAAAAAAAAAAACAACTCACTGTGTTCCTCAGCATAGAGTGCAAACCTCACATTGTACACCAGGCCCCTCACACCCTGGCTCCAGCCACACCCACTGTTCACCATCCTCCAAACACCCCATTCTTCTTCCACGTCTTCCTCGGCCTCCGATAACCAACTAATGTGTGAAGGACCATACGCCTTGCCTTTCTGTTACAGCTGCTCCAAGGGCTCCTTAAATGTTTTCCAAATGAATAAATGTGCTCTCCTCTTCCCTACCTGGGCTTTCAGTCATCACGCTAATTCTCTGACTCCCCTGCTGTTAATACCTTTCTGACTCAAGGTATTGTACTTTTAATAAACACTTTCAATAGGATTATAGTTTTCCCTAAATTTTCACACACAAGTCCCGCATTCTGGAGAGTAACGGGGAGTCGACAATAGAAAGGTTACCGCTTTCCGAGTAGGAGAGTGGAATGGCCACATTTTGGACAGGCTCAGGGTCTGAAGTCTCCAAGTGCCAAGTGCATATACTCTGCTCTGGTCTAAGAATGAAAACCAGTCCTTTGTCAGTGCCTGTTCCCGAGGCATTGGGAAGAAGAGTCTGCAATAAGGAAAGAAGAGGCATCGTGAATCGGGAGTTGGGCAGAGAGCTTAAATTTTGGAGTGGATCTAGTGTGCATGCCCTACTCCAAAGCTTCTCAAAGCAAAAAGGAATAAAAACAGATCTTCCTTAGATGATTAAAGAACTCTTTTCACCTCTATGTGCACGTGCCCACAAATACACATGGAGGAACTATTTAAAATATACGTCTTTGATCAGGAATAGGAGATACACAGAAAAATCCCCAAGCTTTTCAATCCTCTCAGTTAGGATCTACTATGTCAAGTACTAAGACTACTGGGTTAAGGACTACTGTGTGAATGACAAAACTAAAACAATTTAGTAATGAGTCTGATGTCCTTTATTCAAGGGAGAACAACCCATGGATTGGGGGAGGACAGTGCCTCACTAGCTGTGGAGTCCTGTTCCCAAGGGATGTGGGGCATGAACTAGTTTTTTAGAGCATTAGAAGGGCATGCTTGGCTAGGTCGGGATTTCCTTAGAAGTCGAGCGGGTCCTGTTTTCTAGGCTAAGCTGAGCTGGAAGATTGTGGTCAGTGTAAGTTACGTTTCCTTGACAGGGGTTCCCTGTAAGTGCAGGCTGACTTAGGTTTAGATTTGTGACATGGACCAAGCCATTGGGGCAGCCTCCATTTGTGGTCCCGATATACAAATTAACTTGACCACTACCGAGACAAAAATATAAGCTCTGCCCCCAAAGAGTTCAGTTCTTGGAAAGCTTTTTTAAAAAACTGAGTTGTAATTAACATATTATAAATTATACATAAAGTATACTAACGGTAGGTTTTGGTAAATGTAGGCACCTTTGACACCATCACCACAACCAAGACAGTGAACACACAGATCACCTGCTTTGTGCCCTGTTCTAACCCTTCCTCACACCCCGGCCACTCTCCCATCCCCATCTACTGGGAAAGCTTTTTGAATAACAAAGTACTAAGTTAAGAGGTAGTAAGCGTTTTCTTAAAGCTAAGGAAAAAGAAAGAAAAAAGTGCCAGATGGGTTTCAATTTGACAAGCGTAAAAGAGAATGACCCAAATACTAAGTGAGGAACTACAGGGTCAGCAGGTTCAAAGAGCTAACTGCTGGGCTTCCCTGGTGGTGCAGTGGTTGAGAGCCCGCCTGCCACTGCAGGGGACGCGGGTTCGTGCCCCGGTCCGGGAGGATCCCACATGCCGTGGAGCGGCTGGGCCCGTGAGCCATGGCCGCTGAGCCTGCACGTCCGGAGCCTGTGCTCCACAACGGGAGAGGCAACAACGGGAGAGGCAACAACAGTGAGAGGCCCCCATACTGCAAAAAAAAAAAAAAAGAACTAACTGCCAAGTTGACCCAAAAACTCCAAAGTGCCACACTTCATCAGGAAGTTACAACAGAAAGTTCTCTTCACAGACTCACTTCTAGAGCCATGTGCAGTTCTGGTTATCATCTTCTCAGCAGTATAAATACAGTGAGAACTAAAGGCAGTCCAAGAAAGGAACACGATTATAATTCAGGATAACTAAGATCCTTTCTGCATGAAAACTGAGGCCCAAGATGCTCTTCATCCAGGCCATTTTTGTCACATTAGTAATGCTGGCCTCCCTTTATCTAACCTCAGTTTCCTCAAATGTAAAAATAGGCATTAGAACTACTTGGTTGAACTGTTACGAGAATTAAGTTAACTACGTGGAAAACCAAATGCAAGGGTTCCTAACTAGGAGCCCCAGAGGCCCAGTGAGTTTCCAGAGGTCCCCATGAAATTATACAGATGTAGTCATACATTTTGCCAGGTAGAGAGTCCTGAGATTTCAGCAAATTCCAAGTCTATGGCCCCAGGAGCTTAAGGATCACTGGCCTAGCACACAGTGGGCATGCAATAAATATAAATGCCTTTTTTCTCCATCCTTTCTCTTCCTTCAAATGTTGTCTTTGCTATGATATTATTAAGAAGGAAATTATCTCTGTGCCATTTTACTATGTATCCTATGTAAGGGCCTGAACAGAAAGTTTCCATATGAATTTAGTGCTAGAAAAAGACTTCGCTTCCCCTCAAGAACTGGCATGTTTCTTCCTTCTAAGAAAGTTATGAAATTTAACATGCTTTGATTTCTGCTCTGGCTGCAAAGAACTCAGGCAAAATCAATATATGGGTCATTAAAAAAAAAAACATATATATATATATATATAAAATTTAACATGCTTTGATTTCTGCTCTGGCTGCAAAGAACTCAGGCAAAATCAATATATGGGTCATTAAAAAAAAAAACATATATATATATATATATATATATATATATATATATATATATGGGTCATAGACACTGTTATCTCTTCAATTAACATAACTTACTCCTTCCTCTTTTCCTTGATCAAACCCTTCCATTTCTAGTCTATTAGATCACCACACACAACTTCAGAACCTTCGTGGCAGAGACAGGAAAGCAGGAACAAAAAATACCAAATACTTAGTTTGAAAGATACTGTGACCAGTGCCCATAAGATATATATGAATTGGACTAAGACAGCTCTGTTTAGCAAATATCACAATATTAGAAGGTAGGCTTAGGACAAATAAAAATGCAGCACAACTTTATACAGAGTGAAATTCATTTATTTGTCTAGGGGGTCATATAGACTAAATATAAATAGATTTGTAAAAGGTTAACATAAATGGCAGAGCCTTAATAGCTTAAGCTGACCCAGGACATTTGAAAAACTTCGCAGAGCTGAGGTTGAGGTTCAGGGGTGTAGTGATGATCTCTGTAACAGGGTCCTAAATGCTGCTGGAAGCAAAGCACTGCACTGGTTAAAACTGAGTGTTAGGATTCTTTTGTTTCCATGAGACTCCAAAGAATAAAGATGATCCTACAGGAGTCTTAATACACTTCAACACTAAATGGCTGAACGACAAAGCAAACCCATTAAAATGTACTCTCAGGTAAAAATCACTGAGGGCACACTAGGGTAAGAAAAAGAAAAGGTGGGAAGTATGAGGAAAGCTTAACTGCAGAAAGGAGACATTTGGTACAAGCCACCCTCCCCCAAACTCAGGAGCATCACCCCTCTTTAGGTCAGAGGTCACCATTTAAGAAAGGCCTGTGATACTCACCTCTTAGCCAGTCTAAACCACTAACTTGACAGGACCCAATCTTGATTATTTTTTTAAAAAATTTAAGACATACACTTCTCCACAAATTTATCACCCTTTGTTAAGATGGTATAGGGGCCCCAAATTCTAACCACCTCTTTGAATTACTCATTACTGCGTTCTCCCACGCATACGCACATTGTACGTGTAAATAAACTCTTTTTTTTCCCCTCCTGTTAAAAAAAGAAAAAAAATTTAAGACATAAAGTGGCATCAAATTCTAATGCTCGGGACTTCCCTGGTAGCTCAATGGTTAAGAATCCGCCTGCCAATGCAGGGGACATGGGTTCAATCCCTGGTCTGGGAAGATCCCACATGCCACGGAGCAACTAAGCCCGTGCACCACAACTATTGAGCCTGTGCCCTAGAGCCCGTGAGCCACAACTACTGACCCACACGCTGCAGCTACTGAAGCCCGTGCGCCTACAGCCCGTGCTCCACAATAAGAGAAGCCACCGCAATGAGAAGCCCGCACGCAGCAACGAAGACCCAATGCAGCCAAAAAAAAAAAACCAACAGTGTGTCTTTAAAAAACAAAAAAATTCTAACGCTCATGCTAAATACAAGACCCCAAAATGTGGAAATGGCTTTTATGGAAGTCATTCTTTGTACTTACCTCAGAAAAAGAAACTGTTGTATTCTGATACTGTGAATGTATTTGGAAAATAAGAAAAGCGACATTGCTGGAAATATGATGCAAAATAGCTTCCTCTGGAAAGGGCTTCTTGAGCTCCAAGTATCTAAATTTCCCCACAGAAAATTCAAGAAGACCTACAAGGAGAGAAACGTTTCATTGTAACACTTATATCTCTAACAGCGATTTGTACAAACTGCATACTTAAGCACAAATGCATGGCTAATTTAATCCTCAGAAAAACCCGTTGAGATAAATATTATTATTACTGCTCCTATTTCATTGATGAGAACAATGAAGCTCAAAGGGGTGAAGCTGCCCACCCAGGGTGCCTCAGCTACAAAGGGTGGAAGTGAGAACCTAAGGGGGAAGAAAGGTATTTCAAAAGATGCAAAACATAGGCCATTCAAGGTGCCTGGCTCCCAGAGCCCAGGAAAATCCCCCTTCTGGTAGTAGCAATAACAACTCTATTCAGAACAGACTTCCTGAAATTAAGGATTAACAACCCTGATTTACTAACAATCGTAAATGCACTGGTACTAAAGATTATTACAATCTAGTGAATTCTGAAGTCAGTCCAGCTAGAGAGACACATCTGGCTTCAATTTTACCCCACCATTTACTAGCTGTGTGATCTCAGGCAAGTTACTTAATTCCCTTAAACCTCAATTTCTTCATCTGTCAAATGGGACTGAAGTACTCAGCTTGCATAGGGAGGTCTCATCATCACAGGCAAAAATGTCTATTGAGTGTCCACACCAGGAACTTCATGAATCATAGGGCTTCTGGAAGAAGGAGCTTTTCATTTGTTTAAGGATCAAGTTCAGAGTCCACATAAAAGATAGGCTATAAAGAGTTCTCCAACACCTCACCTAGGCTTTCCCATTTGTCCACTTGCCTCCACTGTCTGCTTGTGTTTCACTCACTCACTGTGTCTTATCTCCCAGCTGCTCACCAGTTCTTTCCTTTTCCAACCTAATTCTCAAGGAATCCACTAAATAGGCTGCTTTGACTTCTGTGTGGTTCTGGGTTCCCCCCTCACCCCCTGCCCTAAAGTCAGTACGTCTTTGCATAAACAGCAGAGGAGCCTGCAAGCATTACATAAGCAGTCTTGGGGTCTGGAACCTCAAAATAGAAAAAAAGATTTCAATTTAATAGAGAAGAAAAGTAGTTGAGGTAAAGATTATATTCACCAGAGTCCCACAGTGGAAGGATGATGTTTTATTTTAGAAAGAAATTTGAGTCAGTGGGAGCTAAAAGAAAACACCCCAGACTCTAACTCATTCTTATGTACCGTTTCCTAAGAAGGCTAATTTTTTCAGCACTTTTTGTTGTTCTTGTAGTTAACACAAGTACTCCATTTGGATGATTAAAAAAAAAGACTATCAAGAAAGGCTAACCAAGAAAGCCAAACAGAACATACAAACATTGCTAGAACCAGAATAAAGGTTACTCTCTATAAAATTTCCCCAAACTCCATGATGCTATTATATTATCTTCATAACTTTTTTAATTGATTATAGAAAAAAAGGTTATTTGTGGTTCTAATTTAACTTCTAAAAATCCAGAGAAAATTTTAATAGTTGTAACAATGACAAATGAAGGTGGCGTATTTTCTATTTATGTAACTGGAAAGACATTTCACCTTTTATGTGGAACAAAACTCCAGCCTGAATAGAGGTAAAAATATTAGGAAGCGGCTAACAGAACCTACGGAAGTCTGGAAAACGTGGGGAGCTTTCTGGGGTTTTTTTTGTTTTAAAGGGGAACAAGGAACATTTTAATATTCCAGGTCTTCCCAGCATCAGGATTACTTTATTAGGAAACCAAATTATACATAAAATTAAGTGGACCTTGGTAAATGGCCCTAAAAACTTTTCATGTATTGCACTTTAACTTTGATCCCACCCATTCTCCACCTTCCAACTCTTAAAACTATCCACAGGGGCTTCCCTGGTGGCGCAGTGGTTGAGAGTCCGCCTGCCGATGCAGGGGACATGGGTTTGTGCCCCGGTCCGGGAAGATCCCACATGCCACGGAACGGCTGGGCCCGTGAGCCATGGCCACTGAGCCTGCGCGTCTGGAGCCTGTGCTCCGCAATGGGAGAGGCCACAGCAGAAAGAGGCCCGCGTACCGCAAAAAAAAAAAAAAAAAAACTATCCACAAATTCCAGTCTAAGAGCAGTCTCAGTTTGTTTTCCTAGGAATTAATTGGATTTCCATCCTTTAACTGTCCAAAGTACTCAGCTCATTTACCGGCCTGCCTTTTCGAGTTACATTTTCAGTTTTTCTGTTTTTTCAGTCCGTCCCCATCCCATTTTCTCTATTTGACAAATACTTATTTAAGTACTTATGGACTAGTCGCTCTGCCTATTATTGAATACTGTGACCAGAACTGATGTAAGTAAATTCGTAAAGGTTATAATCACTTAACTAACACTTAAATTTGCCCTTAAGCCTATCTTAGAAAATTTTGACGATCTTTACATCTGTCTCCCATTACATGGACCTTGAATCAAAATACTACCTAGAAAATTTATAAGCCCTGGAAGAGACTGAAGCTATCAGTTAGTGAAGTGTTGGCTTTCTTAACGTTTCCTTAATCTATCACACAAGGGTGAAGATAAATCACAACTCAGAAATACTTGGAGAACCAAAACTTTCAGTGATTTAAAAGACAGTAAGGAAAGACAGGACCATAGAAATTAAAATATACTACTAAACAACTGGTAACTTAACAAAATAAGTAGGGGTAATAAAAGTAGGTATTCCTGGGAATGTATGTTAAGTGCCTTTTCTTTCTTTTTTTGAAATTTATTTTTATTTTATTTATTTTTGGTTGCGTTGGGTCTTGTTGCTGCGCGCAGGTTTCTCTCTAGTTGCAGAAAGCGAGGGTTACTCTGAGTTGTGGTGTGCGGGCTTCTCATTGCGGTGGCTTCTCTTGTTGCAGAGCACGGGCTCTAGGCACGTGGGCTTCAGCAGTTGTGGCACACGGGCTCAGTAGTTGTGGCTCACGGGCTCTAGAGCACAGGCTCAGTAGTTGTGGCGCACGGGCTTAGTTGCTCCAAGGCATGTGGGATCTTCCTGGACCAGGGCTCGAACCCGGGTCCCCTGCATTGGCAGGCAGATTCTTAACCACTGTGCCACCAGGGAAGCCCTAAGTGCCTTTTCTTTACACATTTCATTGTTTATCAGATTTCTATAGCAATAATGAGGCATTCTTACCAGAAAGGAAATGCACAATTTGAAAAAAACCTCCTTCCTTGATGGCACTCAAAACACAGGTTCTACCTCAACTCTTCATGTGAAATTTATAAAACAGGGGCACCATCTAGACAAAATGGTGACACTCTCAACACTCAACAGGTGTCACCTGTTTTGTTTTTCCCTTAAAATGGTAATATTATTCCAGATCATACATAAGCCATATTTTAAAAGGCAAGAACTGTAGAGAAAGTTAATTCCTCCAGCAAGTACACTGTACAGAAATAATCACTATTAACAGTTTGGTATACCTCTTTCAGGATTTAGGCAGCTATCAGCATGAGTATCTCTATGTAGGTGGAAAAAGAAAGACACAAATATGTTTGGTATAGCCATTTCATAAACTGGACCAGGCTCGAACCCGGGTCCCCTGCATTGGCAGGCAGATTCTTAACCACTGTGCCACCAGGGAAGCCCTAAGTGCCTTTTCTTTACACATTTCATTGTTTATCAGATTTCTATAGCAATAATGAGGCATTCTTACCAGAAAGGAAATGCACAATTTGAAAAAAACCTCCTTCCTTGATGGCACTCAAAACACAGGTTCTACCTCAACTCTTCATGTGAAATTTATAAAACAGGGGCACCATCTAGACAAAATGGTGACACTCTCAACACTCAACAGGTGTCACCTGTTTTGTTTTTCCCTTAAAATGGTAATATTATTCCAGATCATACATAAGCCATATTTTAAAAGGCAAGAACTGTAGAGAAAGTTAATTCCTCCAGCAAGTACACTGTACAGAAATAATCACTATTAACAGTTTGGTATACCTCTTTCAGGATTTAGGCAGCTATCAGCATGAGTATCTCTATGTAGGTGGAAAAAGAAAGACACAAATATGTTTGGTATAGCCATTTCATAAATCTTAGATATCTTTCCACATCAACAGATAATTCTAGCTTTATCATTTTAAAAGCTATATAATATTCCATTCTAGGTAAACATGATTATTCAACCAATCCCTTACTAATGAACATACAGGCTGTTACCATTCCAGCATGAATAAGAAATAAGAAATAAAATAGTTCTATTTTGTGAAAGAATACTCTAGAAAAAAAAATACATATGTGTGTGTATGTACATATATATGCCAGGCAATAAACCTATTTGAGAAGGTTTTTGCTGTGACAGTGTAGCAGATCACCTTTGATTTTAAATGGTTAAAATAACTAAGAAGTCTTGTTCTCATTAAGAAAATCAGAAATGAAAACAAACAGCTTCTGTGAGAATATAAAATGATCAGGACCAAAACAGTAAGTGACAGTCTCTGCTTCCGACTTCTTTGAGAAGAACACCTGCCATTTCAGAAACAGATTTCCGAAAGCTTCCGAAAGGAAGATGATGCCTACTAACCCTCTTTCCCCAGTCAAATGCCTGTGACAAGAACCAGAAAAAAGCCAGATAACAAAGGGGAGAGACACTGTATACATTATTTTTAAAAAACTGGTCACTTGACAAAGTAAGTAGGGCTATTAAAAACAGGTACCTATAGGGTGTATTTAAATAATGTTTTCTTTTCTTTACACATTTCCTATTTTTCATATTTTCTGCAGTGCTTATGAGGTGTCCTTCTTAGAAAGGAATTCTAATACAGTGGTCATCCACCTTGGTTGTACGTTACAATTATCTGAAGGTGCTTTTTAAAAGATATTGTTGCCTGGGCCCCTCTCCAAACAGTTAAATCAAAATTCCTGGGGTTAGGGTTCAAGTATCAATTACAAAACAAATATTCATTAAAATAACATTCAGGGACTTACCTGGTGGTCCAGTGGGTAAGACTCCGTGCTCCAGTGCAGGGGGCCCAGGTTCTATCCCTGGTCAGGGAACTAGATCCCACCTGCATGCCGCAACTGAGTTTGCATGGCGCAATTAAAATTTAAAAAAAAAATCCCGCATGCCGCAAAGAAGATCCTGCATGCTGCAACTAAGACCAGTCGCAGCCTAAATTAATTAATTATTTAAATTAAAAAAAAAAAATGCCTACAAAGAAGTGCACAAACTTTACACTGCCAGATCAAGAAACAGCACTCTAACCTCTTGAAGGTCTCCTGGTGGCCTCTTCCAATCACTCAGTACCTCTTCCCTCCTCCCCAGAGGTAACCATGATCCTAACTTTTAACACCACAGACGGGCTTTTTTTTTGAAATTTAATTAAATGGAATCATACAGTATGAATTCTTTTGTCTCTAGCTTTTTAAAAATCAACATTTTATTTGTGAGATTCATCCCAGCTGCTATCCTGTTATTCATTCACTTTCATTGTTGTATGCTTCATGAAATAAATATACCACAATTTATTTATCTATTCTACTGTTAACAAACATTTGGACTATTTCTAGTTTGGAGTAATTATAAATAACTCCATTCAGACAATTTTTTGTATGTGTCTTTTGGTGCACATGTACACATTTCTATTGGGTAGAACCTATGAATAGAATTATCAGGTAACAGGGTATACTTATGTTCAATTTTAGTAGATACTCCTGAACAGTTATCCAGCATGGTTTTGCCAATTTAGACCTCTATCAGCTTGTGAGGAAGTATTCCAGTTACACTATACTCTCACCAACACTTGGTAAGAACATTTTGTTTTACCTATCGGTTATTTAAATATCCTCTTTGTGAAAGGGTCTGTTAAGCCTTTTGCCCATTTTAAAAACTGGATTATCTGTCCTTATTGAATTTTAGGAACTCTTTAGTCATCACTGATATGAGTATTCTGTCAGATACGTGTTACAAATATCTTCTCCCACTCTTATAGCTTGTCTTTTCACTCTCGTTACCTTTAAATTAACAGAAGTTTTAATTTTAATGTAGTCCAATTTCTCAAGTTGTTCCTTTATGATTTTAAAGAATTCTTTGCCAACATATTCCAAGATCAGGAAGATACATTCCCCCTGTTAACTTCTAGAACTTTGTTCTACCTTTCACATTTAAGTCTAAAATCAACCTGAAACTGATTTTTATGTATGGTGTGAGGCGGGATGGCCAAGGTTCATTTTCCCATACGAATATCCTGTTGACATAGCGACCTTTATTGAAAGTAGTTTTCCTACTGCTCAGCAATTCCACCTTTCACATAAGTCAAGTGACATATGTGAGGGTTTATTTCTGGACTCTTAATTGTGTACCATTGGTCTATTTGCCTATCCTAACACCAATATTACACTGTCTTAATTTCTGCCCCAAATTGTTCTTCCTCTTCAAGACTGTCTTGAGTATTTTTGGCCCTTTTTCATTTCCATATAAATTTTAGAAAGCAGCTTGTCAATTTCCACAAAAAAAACCCTGCTGGGATTTGATTGAGATGGCACTGAATGTATTAATTTAGGGAGAAATGATACCTTTATAACACAGAATTTTTCTAATCTACGAATTTGAGATATCCCTCTATTTATTTTCTTAGTTTATCTCAAGAATGTTAGGTAGTTTTCTCTATAGAGATTGTAACATATCCCATTGTAATTATCCCTAAATATTTAATATTTCTTGATGGTATTATAAGTTTACTTTTTATTTTCTATTTCAATTTCTAGCTGTCTCTTCACCCACATGCCTTTTTTTCAAGGCTCTCCAGGTGATTCTAATGTCCAGCCAGGTGTGAGAACTCCTAACACAACGTTTGATGAATTAGGGAAGGAAAGCTATATTTTTTCCTATTCTCAGTTATCTTTATCTAACTTTTGTGTGAAAATCCTCTGGCAATCCAAAAGCCATTTCACAATTTTTATAGAATACTGTATATTAAACAAACCAGTTATGGTTTGAGTCCTGACTTGCAGGGCCCTGTCATATTTGATGTTCCGGAGCCTCACACAGTGCCAGGCACCTGGTTGGCACACAGTAAATGTTTGGTAAATGATAGTTAAATTCTGTGACCTCAGACAAGTAATTATTTCCTATGGGCCTCAGTTCCCTCATGGTAAAATGCAGTTAACTGTGCTGCATACATCACGTGGCTGCTGAAAGTATCAAATGGGAAAAAACTGTAAACTGTCCAATACTACACAATAAAATATCTTTATTAGTTTCTATTAGCTTTCCAACGTTTCAGAGGCTCATGTCCTTATCAAAAAAAAAAAAAAAAAAAAAAAAAGAAATGCAGGCAGTCAGTATGGTCCTCCTACAGATAAACTAGTGGGAAGAAGAGGTCTAACAGATGTAAAACGCCCAGCACATCCACCATGAACAGCGAGTTGAGAAAGTGACTTTCACAGAGTGACAAGGAAATATACTGAAAGTCAAGACAACTTTAACAGTCTAGCCTGGCAGAAACTGCATTTCATTTCTACTCATAAAAACAGACATGGCAAAGGAAGACACAAATACAAAAACACATCCTGAAGAGGTTAACAGGAACTTAACTGCACTTCTAAGTCATCTGGAAAAGGATGCATCAGAAACATTGTTTGAGGGATAATTAGATCTTATGACTTGAGGAGTGGACAGGAAAGACAGCACATCAAGGATATTACAGGGCAGGGCTTCCCTGGTGGTGCAGTGGTTAAGAATCCTCCTGCCAATGCAGGGGACATGGGTTCAAGCCCTGGTCCAAGAACATCCCACATGCCACGGAGCAAGTAAGCCCGTGTGCCACAACTACTGAGCTTGCGCTCTAGAGCCCGCAAGCCACAACTACTGAGCCCACGTGCCACAACTACTGAAGCCCGCACACCTAGAGTCTGTGCTCCGCAACAAGAGAAGACACCACAATGAGAAGCCCACGCACCACAACGAAGAGTAGCTCCTGCTCACGGCAACTAGAGAAAGCCCGCGTGCAGCAACGAAGACCCAATGCAGCCAAAAATAAATAAATTTAACAAAAAAAAAAGAAGGCTATTACAGGGCAAATGGCTAACACGAGACTGAGCACTTACGCTGTAGCTCTCCTCTAAAAAGCAGTGGCTCTGCTTTTCCTGGCAAAAATGTTTCTTGCCATCTAACATACAGCAGGGAACCCTTTTCTATTTTTCATACCCTTCCTCCATTCCTACCCAGAGTCACTCTTAAGAGCTGCCCAATCCAAATATGTTCCTTTTCTTTCTCAATCAGATCCTAAACTTGCAACCTTAAAATTTTCCACCTCTTCCTTTTTACTATTTACTGAAATGTACCTCCACTGTTTCTGCTTTAACTCAAGAGAAAAATTCTAGGACAGATTTGTCAATGCTTAGTCTTCATAATTCTCTTCAGATGGAATATTAAACACAAAAACCGTTCAGCTACTTGAGCTGGCCAACATTCAACTGCCCCTCCCAATTTCTCATTGATACTTTCTTTTGAATTTTCATTAGCCCTAAAAGGTGAAAGGAAACACAAAAATGCACACACTTTTGAGAGAAAGAGAACACCTGCAACTAACTACACAAGTGGCCTGCTACCTTCCTTAAGCATTATGGATAGCACAAACTTGAGAAGGTTCAAACAGCACTCTGCTCAACTCCAATCACTAGGTAAGTTCCTGTGAGTTACCAGATATGAAGCTGAATCAATAATGAAAGGTGTTCAGGGTAGCAGGGAACCGGGACTCCAAGAGAAGGGAAAACCGTTTAGATATATGGTTCCTCTCCTGCTGGCCACAGAAAGCACCATCCTCAGACATTCTAGAACCCGATCTGCCACCTTTAAAGGTCCACTTAGCTTCTAAGCCACTACTCAAGGTGTTTAGCTCTTCCTGCTAAAGATGGGTAAATCCTCCTAACTTACAGCAGCTACTCAATTTCGAGTTTGTATACTCATCAGAATCCTCAAATAGAAATCCAGACATTTTCCAGGAGGATCATGCAAGTCTGGAACTAAGTCTTCCTTAATTTCCACTCTGATCTTTATCTGACAGATGTGGAGAATATCAGCTTTCATTAACCCTCAGCAGTCAAGTTCCCACCTGCTCTCCCTCTCCTGCACAGAACAGCAATCCCGATGCAAGGCCAGAGGAATAATGTGGCTGAGGAAATAACAGTGCTGTAATCACAGAAAAGAGGTGAGAAACAGTGTCTGAAAAACATTAACTTCTCAAATTACTTCTCTCATCTGATAATCTGCGAACTCAATCTCTCAGATTCTTCACCTTGGAAGAATGGAAATAGCCATATGAGGGAGGGAGAAGAGACTATTTTGAGGAATGAGAATTCAGAGAAGAATTAAGTGTAAGGCACCACACTAAGTAAAACATTCTCACTGGAGGGCAGCTTTGTAGAAGTGGAAGACCATGAAATTTACAGCAAGACACACTTGGGTTCATCTGCTGTCTGTGCCCCTCTTAGCTGTTTACTTGTGTAGTGAGCATCGTCTTGGGCCTCAGGTTCATCCTCCACCAGTGAGGACAATAATTATCTAACAGGGTTGTAAGGATTAAATGACACTGCCATGAAAAGCACCTGGCACATACTGCACGCAGTGAATGTTAGCACCCTGTTATAAATAAGGCTATTTTTTCTGCACAACTATAACCGCCCTTTTCAGCTTTGGCCTTCAATTCTAGGCAAAAATTCTAGGATTCAGTTTGCACAAGTGCTTTTCAAAGATAAGCATTCAGAAACAATCACATTATTCAGAAAATATATGTTTCAGAACTACAACTAGTCTCTTAAGCTCAAAACAAAACCAAGAATGTTCTTGACCCCATGGAAAAGCACATGATTATCAGCTTCATACAATTAACGCTTTTTACAGTTTATATTAACAAACCACCAACTATTGCTAAAATCAATTCACCAAGCACATGACCTATGGTCTAAAGTCCCATTCTGGGTTCACTTTTCCTCTGAAACTCCGTAGAGCTTAACCAGTTTGAAAAGCACCTAGATTTTGGAGTACAAAAACCCGCTGCACCTTGGCTGCATCAAGCCTCTCAGTCCAGACGCTCAGACCAGCCACTTGGGAGCAAAGAGGTGTTTTAATGTGTTAAATAAAACCTACAAACATGGCTGCACCCTAAGGGAGAGAATAATGTCTCTGAACAACAGAGTTTCCTATCTCTTCCCATTCCCCCAACCTAAATTAGGAGGTTGACATTAAGGCCTCCTTAGCAATGGGACTTGCCTTCTGCAGGAAAGAACCTCGATCCATTCCTGCCGGTTCAGAACTCACCGCCTCCCCTGCTGCGCGGACAGACCCCGGGGTGGACTGTGACCTTGCAAGAAATGCAAGACCAAGTTTGGGTTGCAGCAGTCAGGCGCCCCCGACCTTACCCTCGCTGGAGTTACCGACGGTCTCGGCTCCGCCGGCCGCCGCCGGTTCCGACGCCAACACAGCCAGGAGCAGCAGCCGAAGGAGCCCCATTGCTGCCCCAGCCGGGCGCCGCCACCTAGCCCGCGCTATCCCGGGGCGCCTGCGTCCGGCGCCATCGCTCGCCAGGTGCACGCGCAGCACACCTGCCAGCCCCGCGGAGCCCGCGCGTCCCCCGCCCCGGCAGAGGGCTCCAGTTCCGGCAACGAACCCCGCTGCGCGGCCCCACGCCTCCTCCAGCCCCTCACGTCACGGCGACGGCTCCCCCCGGGGCGAGGGCGGGGACGGGAGCGGAGGGGCGTGTCCGCGCGGCGCTCTCCTCCTCCCGGCCGGCGGCGCTGAGGGTACCCTTGCGCCGGGGGCTGCGGCGACCCCAGGAAGTTCTGGGGTGTAACCTGTACTTCTCACTTTGGTATCTTTCGCACTTACGAACACTACCGTTCGAGTGAAAAATAACCCTTTCTGTTGCGGCCTAACGTCTCCAGGCTCCAGTTTCCCGCGTTTCCTTTGCAAACGGATAAAAACAGGAATCTGGTGCTCAAAACGCTAGAGTTGATCGTTTCTCCCTGTCGCATTGCCTTAGCTCCTCAGGGAGATGTTGGTATGAAAATACGGGGGCAGTGCTGTTTCTGTAGTGGTTATTGCGCTGGTGATGAGCGCCACAATTAAAAATAAAGTTTCGTTTTCTCTAAGTGAAATTATCCTCGAAGACTCAAGACCTTCATCTGAACTTCTCTCTCAAATTTTAGTCCATGTGACAGATGGCTCGTGAGACGATTGTGGAATTAGGTTTATAGACTCAAATTTATTTGGGGAAGATTGCCCTGCTTTATTTTTCCTGCTCTTTAACTTTTTCAGTTATCTATTTTAATAAGCAACTATGTTGAAAATTCCATATGTGGTTAATCCACTACTAAACTGAAAACCTATAGCAATCACCATAATATTAATAGGCACAACTCTTTTCCTGTCCTTCCTCTGCCTGGTCCAAATGTTCACACCTGCGGTAGTACTATTTATTCCTATGGTGTTTATTCACTGTGTCACATGCCCTCTTTCCAGTAACTCTCAATAGATGAAACCCCGGGACGATGATAGCAGCGATTATAAGGGTAGCATTTGGACCCGTGGATGGATTATTCAGTAAATTGTGTCTGATAACTGATTAGCTGCACTGTATTGGGGAGAGAGGATTACAACTCTATCTCACATTGTCACAATGAAATCACAAAGTAATAAATAAAATTAAAATATTAAAAGAGGTAGAAGAAATACACGTTTAAAAAAAAAGTTGATCGCAGAATGATGGAACTTTTTTTTTTTTTTCTTTTAAGAGTTTATTTGAGCAAAAATCTATTGGAATCTGGCAGCGCCAAACCAGAAGTGATCAGAATTATTCAGTGGAGGAACTTTCTAAGCAAAAAAGTGAAGGAGGAAACCATAAAGGAAAAGATTGGTAGATTTGGCTACTTAAAATTTTTAATTTTATTAAAGTCAATAAACACCATAAACAATAAACCATATGAAAAGTCAAGTTGATGACCAAAAGTAAAAGTTAGCAAATGACATGAATAGGGAATTAAAAAAACAAAAAAAATAGAAGAAAAGAAACACAAATGGCCAGTAAACACATGAAAAAAAGTTCAAATTCACTAGTAACACACAAAATCAAATTAAGAAACTAAGCTGTAAATATTTTAAAAGAACAAGAACTTGGAGTGTGGGTGAAAGAGCTGAGAAGACATTCTAAGATCTAACTAGTGAGAGTATAATTTCATACAACTTTTTATGGCATGAGCTGCATCAGAAATCTTGAAAATACTCAGCTTTGGTGTGATAATTGCACTTTTGGATTTAAGTATGTAAATATGTATAAAAATTATATATATATATATATATATATATATTAGTGCACAAAACTGTTCAAGGTGTTATTTACAATGGCAAAAAAACTAAAACAACCTAAATGCCCAACAATAATTAAATAACCTGTAACGCAGCCATATAATAGAACACCTTGTAGCCCTTCAAAAATCATTTTTTAAAAGGAAACTGATTGACCAGGAAGTGTTTATGAAAAGGCAAGTTAAAAAGCAATATATATATATGTATATATATAGTATACGCTTTATTTTGTGTTCTTTTTAATATGCATTCATGTTTATATGCATAGAAAGGTTGAAAGAACATTATCAAAATGTTTAAAAGAGTTTATCTCCAGGGATTGGATTAAGAATGATTTTCTCTGCACATTTCTGCTCTTTGTAAAATTTCTACATTGAATGTGTATGGCTTTTGAATAAGAAAATAAAAATTTTTTAAAGATATACTTCTAAAGGTTTTCTGGTAAAAGCATTCAGGATAACAGTCCATTTCCTGAGTATGACACATAATGTTTTTCATGATGTAGCACCTGTCCAGCTCTCCAGGTTCTTGCTGCAACTCAACTCCTCTATGCTGGCCATGCTGAATTAATTTCACTTCCCTGAACTAACCCCATTCCCTCTCTTCCACACTTTAGCATTGCAGTTCCCTGTGCCTGCAGTGGACAGCTGATGACAGATGTGTCAGTAAGCAGAAGAGGGCCTCATTACCTTGGCTCCAAAATACTGTAACAGCTTGGGAAGAATATTGGCTGGGGTTCCTTGCTCATGTCAGAGTTCCACTGGCAACCTGTAAAGCAAATGGGCCCAGCAGCTTTGCAGATGAGTTTTTATTCCTAAGAATTGAAAGGAAACACAAAAACTGACAAGATTCCCAAATCCAAGATATAGATAACTAGAGCCTTAAGGACTGCTTCAAGTCTAGAAAAAGAAGGCAGGCAACCTATCCTAGATTTTTGACAAAGCCCAAGACACCGTGGATGGAGATGGGAATAGAGCTTCAGGGGAAAGGCAGGAAAGGTGCTCTGTGAAGCTTGCCCATTTATTCTATCTCATTCTAACCTCACCTTTGCTCTGTATTTTTTTTGAATTTTAGAATTTTATATATATTTTTTATACAGCAGGTTCTTATTAGTTACCCATTTTATTGCTCTGTATTTTTTAACACTTGTTCTTCCTGTGGGTTACATTCTTTGGACTGTGTTCATTAAATTAAATTCAATAAATGTTTATTTAGTAACATATGGAAATCATTATGCTAGGAAAAATTCATTCACTTAGTCCATAAACATGCATTCAGAGTCTTCTAAGTGTCAGGCTAAATGCTAGGTGCTAGGCATTGGAAATATGGAAACAATTAAAATATGTTTCCTGCCCACAAGTAGCTCATGGTGGTGAGTGAATTAGAGTCATGTATGGATAATTAAACCTCAATGTGTTAAGTGGAATAACAAGTACAAGGAACAATTCTGAAGATTGGGAGCAACTAACTTACTCCAGGGTTTCAGGAAAGGTTTTATCAAGAAAGAAATGTTTAAACTGAGGTTTAAAGCTGAGTGAATGATCAACAGGGGAACAAAATCGAGGTAGGGATGGAAGTGTGGGCTTTTCATACAAGGAAGAGAGAATTAATGCATCTTATATGATGTGCATAGGAGTACAAAACAGCAGAGCATCTGTAGGGAATTGCAAAGAATCTAATGTAGCAAATGCTTATTTACAGTATTTCAGCACAGTGCTTGGAACAGTTTAGATGTTTAATAAATTGTGACTGAGTAGGTAATAAAGGTAGTTAAGGTCTAGAATGTCAAGTTGAAGAACGTTAAAGACTTTTTTTTCCTGAAAAAATAGGGAGTCACTACAGATTAAAAAAATCAAAGTACTTACTACAAGCTTGGTTATGAGTTGATAAAAAATCGAAGCTGGGTGGTGGGTACCTGAGTGTTCACCATACTATTCTCTCTACTTATGTGTATGTTTGAAACTTTTAATAATATAAAGTTTAAAAGGACATACTTACCAAAATTGTGTTTCAAAGATAAGAGATACATAATACTGAGTTTCTCCTCTTAAAACCATGTAATACAGTAGGGGATTCAAGAAAAGCAAATGAAAAAGCATATGGAAAAAATGTCGGGGCTTCTTCCCTGGTGGCACAGTGGTTGAGAGTCCGCCTGCTGATGTAGGGGACACGGGTTCGTGCCGCGGTCCGGGAAGATCCCACATGCCGCGGAGCGGCTGGGCCCGTGAGCCATGGCCACTGAGCCTGCGTGACCGGAGCCCGTGCTCCGCAACGGGAGAGGCCACAACAGTGAGAGGCCTGCGTACCGCAAAAAAAAAAAAAAAAAAAAAAAAAACAAAAAAAAAAAAAAAAAGTCAAAATCATGAGAGAGAAGGGGGTCCATGTGGAATCTAGTAATTCATAAAATTTACATTAAAAGTAAAACTTTAAAAGATCAAGTGTGAATTAAATAGCAGCAAAGAAATTGTTTTGATAAAGGTAAAGAATTGAGTGGTTATCAATTGGAGGCAATTTTGCCCCACACTTGCTAGGAGACATCTGGGAATATCTGGAGATATTTCCTGTTGTCACGACTGGGTGGGGGGGGGGGCGTTGCTACTCTCATCTCGTGAGTAGAGAACAGGGATGCTGGCAAACATCCTACGATGCACCAGGACAGCACCTCAGAACAGAGAATAATCAGCCTCAAACGTCAATAGAGCCACTGTTGAGGCATCCTGAGCTACACATATAAGACTGTATTTTGCAGGTGGATTATTACCTGAAGTCCACAGCTTCAAGAGGTTCATAAACCCCTGAAAATGTATGCAAAATTTTGAGAGCCTGGTCTGGGAAAAGGTCCACAGTTTTCATCTGATTCTTTAGGGGTCCATGGCCAGAAGAGGCTTAAGAAGCACAGGAAAAACAAAAGTTTTCAGGGGCTGTGGCTGAATAATCTGAAGTGATTATTTCACTCAGAAAACTATTGCACCAGGAGGCGGGAATCTGTTTCCTAGAGCCAAATTATGGTCAACCTTGAAACACAAGCAGAAATGGCTGAACATCAGCCTGAAGTCTCTGTGGAGCTACTGAAAACTGTAAGGAACGTGACGACAGGATGGAAGTTGGGTTGTAATAAGAGTTGCTCCAGAGTGGTTCTACCCCAAGTGCCCAAATTCTCTTCAATCAGGCTACAAAACTTAGTATTCTCCCTTCATGGGTGCTGTCATTCATCCCTCTGTATCCACCAATCCGTGTGAATTTTTCCTTCAAAACTAGCCTTGTCTTCTCTTCTCAGGCTCAACACCCTAGTCTAGGCCCAACTCACCTCATTCTTGAATAACTGCAGACCCCTCCTCCTTGTGAGCCCCTGGCTTATTCATCTTTGCAAACCCAGCACCCACATAACTTTCTGGCACGTGGCAGACATTCAGTAAGGAACACTCTCAGCTGGGGGTGAGAAGAGAGGGTCACAAACTTACCCCATATTACAGTTAAAACAAATTAGAATTCTCTCAATAATCCCATTAAGGGGGGGAGGTGCCTCACCTGTAGAGGTTCCCAATTAGGTCCCGGCAGTTTTGTCGATTGTTTGGAGGTGGGGTTGGATGGTGGTGAAGCAGAAGTGGAGCTTCCCAGCTAGGGCTGGAGTAGATCCCACAAGCCAAGCTCCCAACGGAGAGTTTTCTCTACCCTCCCCCAACCCCAGGAGGGTAATCAGGGATAATCAGCCTGAGGAGGAGGGTCCGTGAGTTTGTCTGAAGTCCACAAAGCAGTCATTAGCTGATTCCAGCCTCATTTCTTTCCAGACTATCCCCAGGCTCTAACTTTCCTTAAATACCAAGTTTCGACCATCACTCTTCACACTGAAACCCTCAATAGGTCCCAAGTCTAAGCCTAAATTGCACAGCTTATCTTTTTAAAAACTGAACATGCCGCACCTACGCACCTGGCTTATTTTTCCAGGAACCTCCCCTTTTCCCACTACCTCCTCCTCTTTCCCACTGTGAAACTTCCACTCTCTTCTCCACCAACCCTGCTCTGTTCCTTACCGAGTTTCTCGCAGTCACACAAACAAGAGATGCTTATTACACCTTACCTCTTACCTTACCGTCTTCCTCCTCTCACTTTTGCCCACAAGACCTCTGTTTTCCATAATCTTCCAACACGGCCATTACAGCTCAGTTTAGAACTGGTTTTGGACACTTTCCATCTCACGTGTGTCAGCTGCCCCAGCACACCCACATTTAAACACGCATCCAGGCACTCCGCACCCAAAAGCAACGGAGGGGCACCCGAACACAGCCCGTCCTGATTACTTGCTGAATTTTAATTTGGATTTCTTGACACTCAAGTCGGTACCGTGACTCCCAAGTATTCTCTAGTTGTTTGCTCTGTATGTTTTGTGGTCCATGCAAGTATTCAAGGCAATGTTTATAAATGGATACAAGGGAGGATAGGGAAAATTACTTTTAAAACCCGCATAATCCAACAATCTCTGTAAAGTGTTTAACACCTAAAAGCCACGAGAAAGTATGTTGGCCCCCCAGAGTGGGCCCTGTACAGTCCCCGCGTTACTGAACGTGCGCACAGCTGAGTCGCTCCAGGTGGAGGTAGTCCGTGTAAAGTAGGCCTCCGGAAAGTCCCGCCCACTCCGCGCCGGGCGCTAAGGCTTGACTCCACCCCCTCCAAGAACTCTGCCCTGTGATTGGCCATGACGCATCCTAGAGCTGCCCAATTGCGTACGAGCAGCTGCTTTCGCGTCTCTTTGTTTGCGGGAGGAACATGGCGGATCGGCTCACGCAGTTGCAGGACGCCGTGAACTCGGTGAGTAATTGCACGCGATTAATCTCCGTCGTCTTCTTTCCCGAGGGAAAGTAAGGCGGACAAAGAGGTCCGAGGGACAAAACTCGGAAGTGGGGAGTGGACTGAGGCCGGGCTTCAGCATCAAGCGCTGGGGTTGGAGGGAGGCGGCGCCGCGGTCTGGAAGGTCTTAGGCCGGCGGCGAGGCGGTGCGGGAGTCAGCGGCCTCTTAGCCTACGAAGTGGAGGATCTCACTCCACTCCGTGACAGGACTGCGTGGACTGTCACGCTTCACGGCCTTATCATGTTCTCTCGGAAAGGTTTTATTTGCTTGTCAGTGGTGCTTATGGGATTGCGCCTCTTTGGCCCGGAGGGGAGAGGAAGCGGAAGCGGAAGCGGAAGCTTTTTTCCCCTTATTAGTCTTAACCCACGGAGGGCAATCCGTGTTCTTAATGATTGGATTTTTGCCATTAGATGTTAGCCGAGAATATTCCTTCGCCAAAATTTTCAAGTTGGGGCGGGAGTGATAGTAAAGTGAAAAGTTTTGTTTCATCTTAGTTGGTTCCTATAGACCAAGGGTTCCATCTCTTGGCCACGCCCCCAGCATGTCAGTTTAGGGAAAACCGACGTCTTTATGATAGTGAATCTTCTGACCTTCGTATATCTTTATTTAAGGTTTTTAAAATGCCTGCCAATAGGTCTACTCCCTATGAAAAGTCAGGTGTTGTGAGTAGACCCCCTTACTTTGATCCTTCTGATTATTTTTCCGGTTATGTCTACGTAGAAAGTATATGCAAACCAAAGAATTCATATACTTATTACCATTAAGAGCGAAATTGTTTACATTTCTGTTATTCTGTATATAATTTGATGTCCCAGGTGAGATGTTGACTGGAAAATCCAAGTACCTAGTCTCTTGCCAGTTTTTTCTTAGCGGAAGCTAATAAGTTGGTATTCTTGTTATTAGTCTTTGTGCACTCGAAGAGTGTGAATCTACTCACAAGAAACTGATCTACTTTGTGTGTGAGGGCCAGCCCCTAAATGTTGATGAATTCACCAAGGTAAATTTTACCTTTGGTGACTTGCCTGGGCTGCCAACCAGTCTCCCTCAGGGAGATACTCCTTTGAGGCTTTACAAAATCAAATTGTAATGATG
Source organism: Lipotes vexillifer (assembly GCF_000442215.2). Lineage (NCBI taxonomy): Eukaryota > Metazoa > Chordata > Mammalia > Artiodactyla > Lipotidae > Lipotes > Lipotes vexillifer. The sequence goes on from NW_006770652.1 coordinate 3,510,793, forward strand.
CAGCTGGATACAAATGTTATTTTAGGGGAAATGTTGTGTGTCCATACATGTCTCATAGCCAGAAGGATAGTAAGGAAAAGTGAATATGGCCCTTAACTCCATGGTAGGCAGGCTGATCATTGGATTTTGGAGAAAAACCTCTAGGTTAACTGGTATGGGTGCCTGGTATCCATGATGGGTGCACCACCATGGTTACAAAGAAATACTCCTTTAGGAGTTTACAGTCTGATTAGGAAGATGTCATATATTCAAGAGACATTTAAATAATGCAAAGGCAGTATGTGATTAGGAGTTGTAATGAATTGAGTGTTTTCAGCTGTAAGTGCTGAAGTAAAGTGAACTGTTGAGTGATATTAATTAAAATAGAGGGAATCTTATTAGCATTTATCTGAATTGTAATTGTGAAATTATTAAAATAAAATTTATTTTACCCACTGAGAACTCCATGAGAGCAGAAACTGTCTTGTTCACTGTATCAGTGTGTTTATACAGTTATATACAATGCATGTCATAGAGTTGATTTTTGATAAATATTTGTTGAATAAATGGATTTTGAGAGCTTCATAAGGACAGAGCAAATAGCCAGTGTGTTGAATATTTGTGTGTGTTTTCTGTCTTCTTCATAACAATGCTATAATGTGAGAATGTTCCCAATTTAAAAATTAAAAGAAACTCGAGTTACCAGAACCAGAATTAGAATCCATGTTTGTACAGCTTCAGAGCACTAACTGCCACTCTATTACCTTTGCAAAATGTGAGCAAAAGCAGTGTAGTCAGGAATGAATTTATCACCAGTCAGGCATATGTGAAGGAGGAGTAGATAATGAACAAGTAGGGTTGACTTAGATTATTGAAAGCTTTGAAATAGCCTGATGACTTGGAGATTTATCTTGAAGACCATGCTGGGGCAAACTCAAAATTTTTGAGCAGAGTAAAATAACATAGAAAATAATAAGAACTAGGAACTTCCCTGGTGGCACAGTGGTTAAGAATTTGCCTGCCAATGCAGGGGACACGGGTTCGATCCCTGGTCTGGGAAGATCCCACATGCTGCGGAGCAGGTAAACCTGTGCGTCACAACCACTGAGCCTGTGCTCTAGAGACGGCGAGCCACAGCTACTGAGCCGTGAGCCAAGTCCCGCCCACTCCGCGCCGGGCGCTAAGGCTTGACTCCACCCCCTCCAAGAACTCTGCCCTGTGATTGGCCATGACGCATCCTAGAGCTGCCCAATTGCGTACGAGCAGCTGCTTTCGCGTCTCTTTGTTTGCGGGAGGAACATGGCGGATCGGCTCACGCAGTTGCAGGACGCCGTGAACTCGGTGAGTAATTGCACGCGATTAATCTCCGTCGTCTTCTTTCCCGAGGGAAAGTAAGGCGGACAAAGAGGTCCGAGGGACAAAACTCGGAAGTGGGGAGTGGACTGAGGCCGGGCTTCAGCATCAAGCGCTGGGGTTGGAGGGAGGCGGCGCCGCGGTCTGGAAGGTCTTAGGCCGGCGGCGAGGCGGTGCGGGAGTCAGCGGCCTCTTAGCCTACGAAGTGGAGGATCTCACTCCACTCCGTGACAGGACTGCGTGGACTGTCACGCTTCACGGCCTTATCATGTTCTCTCGGAAAGGTTTTATTTGCTTGTCAGTGGTGCTTATGGGATTGCGCCTCTTTGGCCCGGAGGGGAGAGGAAGCGGAAGCGGAAGCGGAAGCTTTTTTCCCCTTATTAGTCTTAACCCACGGAGGGCAATCCGTGTTCTTAATGATTGGATTTTTGCCATTAGATGTTAGCCGAGAATATTCCTTCGCCAAAATTTTCAAGTTGGGGCGGGAGTGATAGTAAAGTGAAAAGTTTTGTTTCATCTTAGTTGGTTCCTATAGACCAAGGGTTCCATCTCTTGGCCACGCCCCCAGCATGTCAGTTTAGGGAAAACCGACGTCTTTATGATAGTGAATCTTCTGACCTTCGTATATCTTTATTTAAGGTTTTTAAAATGCCTGCCAATAGGTCTACTCCCTATGAAAAGTCAGGTGTTGTGAGTAGACCCCCTTACTTTGATCCTTCTGATTATTTTTCCGGTTATGTCTACGTAGAAAGTATATGCAAACCAAAGAATTCATATACTTATTACCATTAAGAGCGAAATTGTTTACATTTCTGTTATTCTGTATATAATTTGATGTCCCAGGTGAGATGTTGACTGGAAAATCCAAGTACCTAGTCTCTTGCCAGTTTTTTCTTAGCGGAAGCTAATAAGTTGGTATTCTTGTTATTAGTCTTTGTGCACTCGAAGAGTGTGAATCTACTCACAAGAAACTGATCTACTTTGTGTGTGAGGGCCAGCCCCTAAATGTTGATGAATTCACCAAGGTAAATTTTACCTTTGGTGACTTGCCTGGGCTGCCAACCAGTCTCCCTCAGGGAGATACTCCTTTGAGGCTTTACAAAATCAAATTGTAATGATGCAGCTGGATACAAATGTTATTTTAGGGGAAATGTTGTGTGTCCATACATGTCTCATAGCCAGAAGGATAGTAAGGAAAAGTGAATATGGCCCTTAACTCCATGGTAGGCAGGCTGATCATTGGATTTTGGAGAAAAACCTCTAGGTTAACTGGTATGGGTGCCTGGTATCCATGATGGGTGCACCACCATGGTTACAAAGAAATACTCCTTTAGGAGTTTACAGTCTGATTAGGAAGATGTCATATATTCAAGAGACATTTAAATAATGCAAAGGCAGTATGTGATTAGGAGTTGTAATGAATTGAGTGTTTTCAGCTGTAAGTGCTGAAGTAAAGTGAACTGTTGAGTGATATTAATTAAAATAGAGGGAATCTTATTAGCATTTATCTGAATTGTAATTGTGAAATTATTAAAATAAAATTTATTTTACCCACTGAGAACTCCATGAGAGCAGAAACTGTCTTGTTCACTGTATCAGTGTGTTTATACAGTTATATACAATGCATGTCATAGAGTTGATTTTTGATAAATATTTGTTGAATAAATGGATTTTGAGAGCTTCATAAGGACAGAGCAAATAGCCAGTGTGTTGAATATTTGTGTGTGTTTTCTGTCTTCTTCATAACAATGCTATAATGTGAGAATGTTCCCAATTTAAAAATTAAAAGAAACTCGAGTTACCAGAACCAGAATTAGAATCCATGTTTGTACAGCTTCAGAGCACTAACTGCCACTCTATTACCTTTGCAAAATGTGAGCAAAAGCAGTGTAGTCAGGAATGAATTTATCACCAGTCAGGCATATGTGAAGGAGGAGTAGATAATGAACAAGTAGGGTTGACTTAGATTATTGAAAGCTTTGAAATAGCCTGATGACTTGGAGATTTATCTTGAAGACCATGCTGGGGCAAACTCAAAATTTTTGAGCAGAGTAAAATAACATAGAAAATAATAAGAACTAGGAACTTCCCTGGTGGCACAGTGGTTAAGAATTTGCCTGCCAATGCAGGGGACACGGGTTCGATCCCTGGTCTGGGAAGATCCCACATGCTGCGGAGCAGGTAAACCTGTGCGTCACAACCACTGAGCCTGTGCTCTAGAGACGGCGAGCCACAGCTACTGAGCCGTGAGCCACAACTACTGAAACCCCTGCACCTAGAGCCTATGCTCCGCAACAAGAGAAGCCACCGCAGTGAGAAGCCCGTGCACCGCAACAAAGAGTAGCCCCCGCTCGCCACAACTAGAGAAAGCTGGCTTGCAGCAACAAAGACCCAAAGCAGCCAAAAATAAATAAATAAATAATTTAAAAAAGGAAAATAAGAACTAAAAATTAATAAGGAGTCTGTTGTAAACAATTCTTGTGTGAAGTTGAACTAACAGCAGCAGTGTTGGTAGAAGGAAAAGGGAAAGATTTGTAGTAGTATTAGCAGGATTTGAAGATGAAAGGAAAGTTGAGTCTGAAGTTAGACTGGTTCACTAGGAGATTCTCAATAGAAATTAGATATTAAAGGAAACAGTTGACTTTGAGTTCTGTCATTCAGATAATGGCAGTGAAACTTAGTGGAAATGCTGATTTACTTGATTGGAGATAAGGAATTGAGGTTTGAGAGGTCGGGACTATGGAGAGAAGTTGGTGGGGAGACTAGGAATCTTAGGTTTGGAGATGGTAATGTTATGGAGCCAGGTTTGTTTGCTGGACTTGGAGCAGGCCAAACACTGAGACACCGAGTTTCGCAGCAGAGAAGGGTTTTATTTATTCAGGAGGCAGCAGAGTGAGGAGACAGGAGAACAAATCTTAGATTGCTTCCCAGAAGGCAAGAGGCTTGAGATTTTATGGGATAAAGAAGCAGGGTGTTCTCAGGCCTGGGGAAGGGTGGGTGGAGGTAGGGAAAAGGTTAGGTAATTGGTGGTGTGCACGGGACCAGTTTTAGGGTTGGTGGTCCCACCTATTCTTAGCTGGTCTGAACTGGGCAGGGGCCCACTCCAAATCTTCCAAATTTCTGGAAAACAACTTAAGCCCCTGTTACTACAGTGATGCACGCGTCAGCAGCGTTATCTGCAGGGGTGATAAGAAGTCTGGTGCGTATGGCATGGGCTACGTGAAGCTTGGAGGGTGTGCAATTAGGGAAA
>NW_006770652.1:3515384-3520477 GCF_000442215.2 Lipotes vexillifer
AAAAACTAAAGCAGTCTTAAAGGCAGGTTACAAGCAGAGGGGTTTCGAACAAGCTGTTCCCTTATCTGCTGTTCGGTAAGACATACTCCAGTATTTTTGTTAGCGTGACAGCTTCCATTAACCCCATGGGACACGGTTTCAGTAAGGACTTGGTATTCTCAATCTTCAGAACTGCTTAAGGAATACTTTTAGAGCCCTGTGAGTTTACAGCTTGAGTCCTGGAGAAAAACATTTCAGAATACTTAAGGTGCAGTCTTTTCCCCACTTTTGTTCTTGTAACTACTCTAGTTTGAGGAAAGGGGTCATACACGAGTCACATTTTAAAATTCACCCTGGGGCCATTCTTAGATATTTGCCTGTCACATTTGCTCTTTTCCACCACTGCTTCCCCAAAAGTCTTTTACTTGTGCTTGCAGTAAATATTGGCATATATTTCTCTTGTCGTTCTGTTACCTTGGGAAGAAAAGAAAGATTATTTTGTATTTCTTTGATTGATACCAAACGTAGTTTCTTTGCATGATTCAAACATTTAATCATTGTTAGTAGCTGGTTTATGTTATCCAGAATTACTCCTTTCTGTTTTATTTTCTTGCTCAGAGACTATTATAATAGAAACATTGTTGCTGCCGTTACCAATAAATCGGTAAAACAGATAAATCCTTTCTAACTTTGCCACCTTTGCTTTGGCCTCAAGCTTGCAGATCAGTTTTGTAATGCCATTGGAGTGTTGCAGCAGTGTGGTCCTCCTGCCTCTTTTAGTAATATTCAGACAGCCATTAACAAAGATCAGCCAGCTAATCCTACGGAAGGTAAATAGATTTTCTTGGCTTCTCTTAGTTTGACTCTCACATTACCTGTAATCCCTTAAAATTAGATTTATTGAAACATTCAACTTATTTATGGCTTTCTAAAAATGTTACTGTTTGAGAATATTACTACAAGTTTGTCATAAAAGAAATGAATTTGTTATAGTCAATTTATGTAACACCTCATAATTCTTTTCTTGTCAAATAACAGACGTTTTACTTGTTTAGAGGAGAATTGTATGAATTTAGCTGAATTTTACTTGAGGGACCTTAATAAGAAAGGCATCCCATTTATAGATTCCTTTATTCAAGTGACCACTGTATTGTCCTAATAAATGAAATGATATACATTATGCTTACATTCCAATTTGAGTTAATATTAAAGCTAATTCTCAAACGTAATAGAATTGATGTGTTAAAATTACACTTTAATCATTAGAAGCCTGCTACAGAAAAAGTTATGAAGTTTTCTGTTTTCATAAAGTTTAACTTCTCTTTCTGAAAACTTGAGATTCTCTAATATCCTAAATGAGTACCATCTTTCTCTAGAATATGCCCAGCTTTTTGCAGCGTTGATTGCGCGAACAGCAAAAGACATTGATGTTTTGATAGATTCCTTACCCAGTGAAGAATCTACAGCTGCTTTACAGGTAAAAATATCTTTTCCTTTGAGAATTTTGTGAGTAGAGAATTTTGAATTAAAGAGATAGATTTAGTGCCTTTTGTTACAATTTTCAAAGTTAATCTAAATGTTAAAGTGGGAATTTTACTGTGAACTACTGTAGCCTGTTAAAGACTGAGCTGAATGTATATAACTGTCCAATTTTGAGCTTAAAGAAAACTTGCCATTTTCCTCAGTTTGCTGCTTTTCCTTGCAAAGAGTGAGAGGAGGGGCACATTCTGGGTGTGGAGTAGAATAGTAGTGTCCGAAAGCAGTGTGGAAGGGAGTCTCATGTAGCCATCCAGAGATCTCCAATCGAAAAGTCATCTTTTAAGTTAATTCATACAGGGAAGACTCTGATATTAGGATTTCTGCCACTGAAAGTTTTATCTGATCTTAGGATTTCTGCAACTGAAAAATCTATCACAATGGTTGCGTAGTCATCAGATTTAAAAGTAAATACTTTTACTGCAGGTTCTTTCCACCTCAACTTTCATTAATCTCCAAGTTTGTCATTTCTCAGAACATTCTTAAATTTGTGTCTTATAAAGGCTGCAAGCTTGTATAAGCTGGAAGAAGAAAATCACGAAGCTGCTACATGTCTGGAGGATGTTGTTTATCGAGGGGACATGCTTCTGGAAAAGATACAGAGCGCACTTGCTGATATTGCGCAGTCCCAGCTGAAGACAAGGAGTGGCACCCATAGCCAGTCTCTTCCAGACTCATAGCACGGTGTATATATAGTGTGCGTGCGGCTGAGAAAAGAACTGTTTCAATGCCATTGAGAATTCTGCATCAGATTTAGATGGAAGCCTTACCAACAGTTACAGAAACATTAAGCACTATGACACATGTTATCTTTTTAGCTATTTTAAATAGTCATCTGTTTTCACTCTTAATAATAAGCTTGTAAAATTGTGATTGAACCAGCTTTAAACTGTCATTATGCCATTTTTTAAAAGTTATTATCTGAGTTAAATTATTGAGGCAGATATTGCATTAATGGTCATAATATAATTAAACAGATGTACTATAAAATTCTATTGTGATGCAATTTCTGTCTTTATTTTTGTTATATTTCTACAGTCTTTACAAATCAAAACATCCCTCAAGCCAGAGGAGAGGTGGTAAATGCAGAGATAGTGGACTTTTGAATTTAGGTTGATATCCTTCTGCCTCTTTTATTTATTTATTTGTTTGTTTTTTTGCGGTACACTGGCCTCTCACTGTTGTGGCCTCTCCCGTTGCGGAGCACAGGCTCCAGACCCGCAGGCTCAGCGGCCATGGCTCACGGGCCCAGCTGCTCCACGGCATGTGGGATCTTCCCGGACCGGGGCACGAACCCGTGTCCCCTGCATCGGCCGGCGGCCTCTCAACCACTGCGCCACCAGGGAAGCCCCCAGAATTTTAACTAAGTTTCCAACTGGGATTTCTGTGGAAATTGACAAGCTATTTCTAAAATTTATATGGAAGTACAAAGTGTCAATAGAAATCAGTATTCTCATTAGAAAATATAGAATGACAGCTTGCTTTAATAAGACAGCATGTATTAGTGCAGGGATAGGTAAATAGGCCAATGGAAGAGAATAGAGAGATCTAACAAGAAATCCACGCAGATAGGAAAACTTGATTTGTGACAGAGATGATGTTGTGAATCACTGGGGAAGTAATAGAAATTGTGCTGGATATTGGTTATATATATATGCTATATATTAAATTCAGTGCCTATGGGGTTTCTTTTTGGGGTGATGAAAATGTTCTGGAATTAGTGGATGTTGTTGCACAACTGAGTTTACTGAAAAACACTGAAATACATACTTTAAAAGGGTGACTTCTGGTATGCTAATTATTTCCCAATAAAGCTGTTATAAAAAAGGAAAAAAAAATTTCATGCCAGGTGAAGGGCAAAGATCTAAAATTTTTAGAAGACATTCTTAGGAAAATATGCATAGCTTCAGGATAGGAAAGGCTTTTTTAAACTAGATATAAAAATTTCACATCATAAAGGAAAAGAATTCAAAAATTACGATAAACAATATGTGTCAGACACTGCTTCAAACTTACATATATTAACTAATTTAGAAAAGGTTAATAAATTTAAATGCATTAAAATTTAGATCTTCTGTTCATGAAAGTACTCCAAAAAGAGTAAAAATGCAAGCTCAGCCTTGCAGCAGGTATTTACAATACTTGGAACTGGACAAAGGGTTAGTATCTAGAATATGTAAAACCCTTCTATGAATCAAAAAAAAAAAAGAAAAAAACAACCCATTAGGAAAATCACAAAATAATCATTTCACAGCAGAGGAATGGCCAATAAAGGTGCACAAATGCTCAGCCTCATTGGTAATCTGAGAAATTTGAATCTGGCTTTCTAGGTGTTCAAGAAGGTTCACTTTTCCAGGCAGGAGGACAAAACTTACTTCTTATTTTTTTAATTAACACTTTGCTAGCTTGATTTATAAATTTTATAATTTGGATATATGGTCCCTAAGCTTCCAAATATTCTTGGCCAGGCCTATACATGTATGTTTATGTAACTTAAAAGGAGATTCCAAAGACAAAATTCAGGGCACTGATTATCTCTCTGGTGGAAAGAAGGGGATGCTATTGGGAAGAGGGTCTTTTAGGGTAAGTGTAATAATATTCTTTTTCTTGAACAGGAAGGAATGTGTTTAATAAAACTCAGTATTTCATGTAAACTATATTTAAGGGTCATGTTTTCAATGGTAAGGTTTAAGGCAGCACATTTAAAATTGTTGGAGTATAGTTGATTTACAATGTTGTGTTAGTTTCAGGTGTGCAGCAAAGTGAATCAGTTATACATATACATATATCCACTCTTTTTTAGATTCTTTTCCCATATAGGTCATTGCAGAGTACTGAGTAGAGTTCCCTGTGCTATACAGTAGGTCCTTGCTGGTTATCTCTTTTATATATAGTAGTGTGTATATGTCAATCCCAATCTCCCAATTTATCTCTCTCCCCTTTCCCCCGTGGTAACTGTAAGTTTGTTTTGTATGTATGTGTCTGTTTCTGTTTTGTATATAGATTCATTTGTATCATTTTTAAAAATTTATTTATTTTTGGCTGCTTGGGTTTTCATTGCTGCCTGCGGGGTTTCTCTAGTTGCGGTGAGCGGGGGCTACTCGTTGCGGTGTGCAGGCTTATTGCAGTGGAGCGCAGGCTCTAGGCGCGCGGGCTTCAGCAGTTGTGGCACATGGGCTGCTCAGTAGTTGTGGCTCGTGAGCTCTAGAGCACAGGCTCAGTAGTTGTGGCACACGGGCTTAGTTGCTCTGTGGCATGTAGGATCTTCCTGGACCAGGGATCAAACCCGTGTGCGGATTCTTCACCACTGCGCCACCAGGGAAGTCTCTGTATCATTTTTTTAAAAAATTCCACATATAAGTGATGTCACACAATATTTGCCTCTCTCTGACGTACTTCACTTAGTATGGTAATCTCTAGGTCCATCCACAAATGGCATTACTTCGTTCTTTTTCTGGCTAACATTCCATTTTATATATATATGTGTGTGTGTATATATATATATATATATATATATATATATATATATATATATATAGGAGCTATATATATATATATAGGATTGGCCAGACAGTCCT
>NW_006770652.1:3521897-3597970 GCF_000442215.2 Lipotes vexillifer
GCTGCTCAGTAGTTGTGGCTCGTGAGCTCTAGAGCACAGGCTCAGTAGTTGTGGCACACGGGCTTAGTTGCTCTGTGGCATGTAGGATCTTCCTGGACCAGGGATCAAACCCGTGTGCGGATTCTTCACCACTGCGCCACCAGGGAAGTCTCTGTATCATTTTTTTAAAAAATTCCACATATAAGTGATGTCACACAATATTTGCCTCTCTCTGACGTACTTCACTTAGTATGGTAATCTCTAGGTCCATCCACAAATGGCATTACTTCGTTCTTTTTCTGGCTAACATTCCATTTTATATATATATGTGTGTGTGTATATATATATATATATATATATATATATATATATATATATATATAGGAGCTATATATATATATATAGGATTGGCCAGAAAGTCCTATTGGGTTTTTCCATAACATCTTAAATATATACCACACCTGCTTTATGTTTATCTGTCAATGGACATTTGGGGTTGCTTCCATGTCTTGGCTATTGTAAATAGGGAGACAACACATTTTTAAGCAGCATAATATCTTGCTTCACTTGTGTTTGATTTCGGCAGAACTGGTTTGCTGTTAGCCAGTTATAGATATTGATGGAAGAGGCCTTTCGATCTTCCTCCACAGGACTGACTTCCGCTGTTTCCCGAACTCAAAAGTTCAACAGTGAGTAGAATTTAGGAAGATGAACTGCCTGCCGCCGTGTCCTTGCTCTGCATCCTTGTCCCTGCCTATTGAGAGTTGCATTTTTTTTTTCTTCCAGTTGCCTGAGAAAGGCCTCAGATGGAGCGAAAGCTCCATTAAGGCACTGATGCTGCAGGTTGGGGCTTCTGAGACCAAACAAGTATCCATCTTTCACCATGAGAGGGCCGTTTGACCCTGAACTTTGGTTCCATTCAGGAAGTGGCTGTTTTGTGACCTAGAGGGGTACGTGGGGACTAGCTGTCGTGCTAGGTTATGATTCCCCTGGAATCCACTCAAACTAGTGTTATGATTCTGATTTGTCCTCCTGGAGCCAGTAACTTGAATCTGAGGCCAAATGTCCACTCTCATCTGAAAATAAAAGGACAGGGACACACCTTCATGGCTCTTCATACAGAGGTTGTTAAGTCCTGGCATGGGCCACAGAGGAAGCTCAATGAGCACTTTCTCTGGATGGTGAATTATCTTTTACCTCCACCTTCACACATGTGGGTGTGTGTTGGACAGGCCACACATCAGAAACATGCCCTACATGGAGAGAAGTGATTAATAGTATAGGTGAATGTGCCACCCTGCTTGCACTGCCACTAATTAGCTGTATGACCTTGGGCAGGTTACCTGTGTCTCAACACAACTGAAAAATAGTGGAAATATTACTAATTTCCTCATGGGGTTATGAAGAGTAAATGAGTATACGTGTGCAGTAGTCTAGCATCATCCTCCTAGACATTTGTTTTGTTTTTTATTGAACTATAGTTGATTTACAATGTTGTGTTCATTACTGTGGTACAGCAAAGTGAGTCAGTTATACATATATACATTCCTTTTTACAAAATATTCTTTTCCATTATGGTTTATCATAGGATATTGAATATAGTTCTCTGTGCTAGACAGTAGGACCTTGTTTATCCATTCTATATATAAAAGCTTACATCTGCTCACCCCAACCTCCCACTCCAGCCCTCCCCCCAACCCCCTCCCCCTTGGCAACCACAAGTCTGTTCTCTATGCCTGTGATTCTGTTTCATAGATAGGTTCATATGCTGGATGTGTGTTTTTGTAGGGCCTAGACTATTGAATTAAGTAGGGATGTGATGGCGATCATGGTGCCTGAATCTTTCGGGTCTTTAAGGGTGGCTTCAATCTCTGCCATAGTTCCAGGCAATATTGTTTTTTCTTTACAGTATTTATAATAAAATTTTATAAATTTGTTTTGAATTTTTACAGCATTTACAAATACTTGCAATATTTGTCTTTTATTTCCAATATTGCCAAATCAGTATTGTTTTTTATTTACTATTTTGACCAAGGCAGAGTGGGAGGGACAGTTTCAGAGCTTCCACTTGCCTTTGTCCACTTCCATAGCTCTTACGCCAGGGGTTAAGTAACTCGTGGAGTGGTTGCTAACTGTGAAGTTTAGGGGCTGGGGAAATGGTCACTGGATAAGTCATGGAACCAGTGGACCTATTATGCGTGGGATCTTGGCCCAGGGCACCATTTATTGTTTATTATTACCTTCCCCAACAAAAGGACCATGATAATGCTTTGGATTCTCATGTGTTAATGTCAAATCAGACCCTTTAGCTAACACTCTTCAGAATGCCTTGGTATTTCTCTTTTCCTTGTATACAGTTACCTGGGCAAATGGCCATGGGTCCCTTGGGAGTAGGCCTGGGAGAATTATCATAAACACTTGCTATGGTATTGTAGAGTCTTTCTTGTGGGGATCCTCATGAGAACAATGGGTTCTGAATCTGACAAGGGGCTCAGGATTGGAAATAGGGGAGAGATTGTGACTTTTAATTGGGGCAGCGGCTCTCTGGTGTTTAATCATCCATCCTTGGTTTCATTGGATTGTATTGATTGAGCAGTCCTGCCCCTCTCTCCTGCCCTTGGGGACTCGTGTTCTCTTAACACACTCCATAGTTCTCTGAAGTCAGGGTCCCCATTGCTAGCCACTCTGACTTTGCTATTTATTACTATGATTGAGCCCATCTTGTACCTCTGATAAGCATTACCACTTGACCCCTATTTGGGATCCTATCATTTGTACTGCTATCAGATAGCCCAATTTAGTGCCAGCATCTTCTGCCATCGGCCTTAGCCAGTGGTGTGCTAGGGCAGGATGGCTCTTATCAGTTCTTACAAGACCCAGTAGTGACATTTTTAGGAATTTTATGAACTAGTTGTTAAACACAAGATGTTAAATGTTATATCACAAGCGAGTGGTCTGATGTCAGTAAACTCTCCCTTGTCCAACTTTATTTTTTGTCCCCTTGGTTCTGTACACTGGTGTCATGTCCTGGTCTTGCATATATTTTCTCAGCTCCTCCCATACACCTTAGCTAGGTCCTGCAGCACCGTATCCTTCTCAGCAGGCCCAGAACCTCCTCAGCTGTGTTAGACTGTGACTGACCCTAGTTTCTTATCTGGGAGCCAGGCTATGAGGTGGCGGTATATCCTGGCCAGAGGTGTGTGGGGATGGCATTTGTCTTGCAAAGCAGAGGATTCTGCATCATATTCAAGGAAGTGAGTAGAGCTAGCCTTTAATGGGGAGGAGCTAGCCTTGTTCAGTCCCAGATGAATCTGGGGATTCAAGATGTTTGAGTGCTGTCACCAAGAAGGCCCCATTCTAAGTCGGAGTGTCACACTCCTTCCCAATCAATGCCCTGACTTTGGTGAAGCTGACTTGCCTGGGATGAGAATCAAATGTTTCTGGAGGCTCACTTCTCTTATAATTAAAGACTGAATGTGATCTTCAGCTTTTTCTGCCTTCAGGCTATAAGAGCTGAGTGTCTGCTGTCAAGGACACCTTCTGGCTTTCACACTTTGCCTTCAATTTGTGATTAATACCTCTAGCCTCTTATTCCCCCCCAACCCCACCCCAGTGCATTGATTGTAGCACCTAACAATAACCATCATATTCCTTTGTTTTTACAAATTTCTTCAGGTACAGTTGATAACAGTAAACTGCATTGTGTTGGGGGGTGTAGTGTACAATTTGATAAGTCTGATGTACACATACACTCATGAAACCATTATCAAGGCCAAGATAACAAACATTTCCAAGAACCCCTAAGGTTTCCTCCTGCCCCTTCTTAATTTATCCCTCCATCCACCCCCATCCTCAGGCAAATTCTGATCTGCTTTTTGTCACTATAGATTCGTTTGTATTTTCTAGAATTTTATATAAATGCAATCATACAGTGTGTACTCTTTTTTTGTCTGGCTTCTTTCACTAAGGATAATGATTTTGAGATTTATACATGTTATTGAGTTTATCAGTAATTTATTCCTTTTTATTGTTGAAGAGTATTCCTTTTAATGGATGTGCCAAATATGTTTATCCTTTCACCTGTTTATGGATAGTTGGGCTGTTTCCAGGTTTGGGATATTATGAATACAGCTATTCTATACAAGTCTTTTTGTGAACTTGTTTTAATTTTTCTTTAATAAATATCTAGGCGTGGAACATCTGGGGTATTTATTAGTTATATATTTAACTTTTTAAGAAACTGGCAAACTCTTCTCCAAAGTTTACCATTTTACTTTCTCATTGGCAGTGGATGAGAGTTCCAGTTGTTCCACACCTTCACCAACACTTATAACAGTCTGTTAACTTTAGCCACTCCAGGAGGTGTGTAGGGGTAACTCCCCAAAGTTTTCCTCATGTCCCTTTGAAATTACTTCCTCCATCCCCTCCCTGCTCCTGCTTTCTGACCCCAGGCAACGACTAACCTGCTTTTTGTCACTGTAGATTAGTTTGTATTTTCTAGAATTTTATATAAATGGAATCATACAGTATGTACTTTGTGTGGTTTCTTTCGCTCAGCATAATGATTTTGAGATTCATCCATGTTGCAGTATGTATGAATAGTTCATTCCTTTTTACTGCTGAGTCTTACTCCATTGTATGGATGTACCACAGTTTATCAATACACCTGTTGATGGCCATTTAGATTGTTTCCAATTTTTGTCCAATGCAAATAAAGTTGCTTATAAACATTTAGGTATAAGTGTTTATATGGACATATGCTTTTATTTCTCTTGGGTAAATACCTAGTAGTAGAATGATTGGATCATATGATAGGTGTGTATTTAACATTTTTTAAGAATCTGCAAAACTGTTTTCAAAGTGGTTGTATGGAAATAAGAATGAGAAACAAAATAAAGCACACAGAGAAAAAACACATTTAATATGTCATTTCAAGAGAAGGGGAATATTTAACACTGAGTGAGAATATGTATCTTCAGTTTGAAAGAAACTCTTCTAATGTAAAAGACATTTTGACGACAGATGTTTGGAAATACTCCCATTATTATAGGATTTTTTTTGGCCAAAAATGATATTCATCCTCTATGAAGCTCTCCTATCTAAACACTTAAAATATCTCTAAAACAAAACTATCTGATCTATTTTAAAATTTTCCAAAAAGTTAGTTTTGAACCAATTTGTTTAAAATACAGAAATGCAAAAACTTTCACTGTTGGCAAGAACAATTTATTGACATCTGGGAAGATGGAAATTTACTACTTAACTGTTAAAAAAAAACCTTTTATAACAGGTGGATGAACTGATTTAGTAAATGCAGCTAACCTTTCGATTTGAATCCATAACTCTTTGCAGGATCTTTCTTAGCTGTGAGAGCCATTAACACCAAATATTGGAATAAACTTAACTTGTAACCAGAACTTCGTATCATGTTATCCCATAGTACCAAAGCCAAATTTTATAGAAACAAAACTCTTCAATTACATTTCTCTCACTAAAATTTCTTTGGCGAAGGCAAAGAAATGTTTTATAAAACATAAAATACTATATTGAAGAATAGTTTTAAATTTTTCTCTCATCTTTTCAAAATTTCTGTCTTTGGAAGTATGGCTTATAATAACTGAAATATATTAGTACAGCACTACATATAGTTTGTAAAGAAATAAATACACCTGTATCAGGGATGTCAACATTTGTTGGGATGGGGTGTGCAATAAAAAATTGGGGGATCATAGACCTCTATGATAACAAAGCAACCCATATACTCAATTAAATATCAGGTCATCTCAATAGCAACATTTAGTCAGAATATTTTTCTAGGGCAATCTTTCAAGAAGAAAACCGTAGAAAGTGGTTTTAGAATATCCACATTTAAATCCAGGTATTGATGTGCTATGCTATAGAAAACAGTTCTTAAACAGTTTTATGGCTCATGGATACCCAGGTCTGTGAAGTCAAAAGTATTTTCATAATAATGCTGAGATATTACTTGCTTTTTCTGCTGTGTTGGCATTGTACTGATGGGACAAAAGCCATGGTGGGTAAAACTTCTGGAGCCTTGCCATGAGTTAAGGCACTGGAAACAAACTCATCATAAACTGTCATTCTTTACTGTCATACACTCACATGGGGGAAAAAGCCTATTCATTTAAGAATGCCCCGATGAAACAGTAAAAATTAATTTTATTAAATCTTGACCCTTGAGTGTACATCTTTTTATTATTCTGTGTGACAAACTATGACGAATACATATAGCACTTCTGCTGCATGTCCATGTATAACGGTTGTATGAAGGAGAAAGAACTTAGTTTTTTGACTTGTGAGCTACACTAGCTGCTTGTTTTCAGGGAACATCATTTACTAATGACTGAGAGACAAACTATTCAGACTCATAACTTGGGAGATAATTGTCTCAAAAATATTATAAATCAAGTAATCTTGTCACTTCAAGGAGCACAACTGACAGTATTTGTTGCCAGTGATAAAATAGGAGTTTTCAAGCAAAAATTAGAATTTTGGAAAACTTGTATCCTCCTCATGAGTTCAACAGCTTCCCAATACTTAAAGATTTTTCTGAGATCTTTCTGATGAAATCAGTGATGAGGTTACCAATATTTTTTAAATATTGTTTAATAATATGTGTCGATATAGGGAAGATCTAAATAGCTCAGCAAACCATTTTCCCCCAAATGGCCATTACTTGATGTTATAAAATAATTCACCAGTAAAATATCCATTTAAATGCAGTGGATTTTACTGTAACGCAGTAAGAAAGCTCACTGATAATGATTTTGGATTCCACATTGCAACTGACTTTTAGTAAAGTGACTTGATTCTCAGGGCTGGATCAAAGAAGAATATCCACAATGATCTGAAAAGACTATTAAAATATGCTTCCCTGTTCAAATTGCACATCCAGATTTTTTTCACATACTTTAATCAAAACAATATCATAATAGATTGAACACAGAAGCAGATATGACAATCCATTATTTGCAAAATCCTTCTGTTCTCACTAGTTTGTTTTGGAAAATATAATTAAATTCCATAAAAATCTACATTATTTATATTTACATATATTGGGCTCATTATTTTATTGTAGAATATATTAATACAGGCATACCTCATTTTATTGTGCTTTGCTTTATTGCACTTCAGACACTGTCTTTTTTTTTAACAAATTGAAGGTTTGTGGCAACCCTGCATCTAGTAAGTCTGTCAGCACCATTTTTCCAATAGGATTTGCTCACTTCCTTTCTGTGTCACATTTTGGTAACTCTCGCAATATTTCAAAAAAATTTTTGTTAGTAATATATTTATTAAGGTGATCTATGATCAGTGTGATCTTTGGTGCTACTACTGTTGATTGTTTTGGGGCATCACAAACTGTGCACACCCAAGACAGCAAAGTTAATCTATAAAAGTTGTGTGTGTTCTGACTGCTCCACTGAGCAGCCAGCCATTCCCTGTCTCTCCCCCTCTCCTTGGGCCTCCCTATTCCCTGAGTCATAATAGTAGTATTGAAATCAGGCCAGTTAGTAACCTTACAATGGCTTCTGAGTGTTCACATGAAAGGAAGAGTTGCATGTCTCTCACTTTAAATCAAAAGCGAGAAATGATTAAGCATAGTGAGGAAGGCATGTTGGAAGACAAGATAGGCTGAAAACTAGGCCTCTTGAGCCAAACAGTCAAGTTTTGAACACAAAGGAAAAGTTCTTGAAGAAAATTAAAAGTGCTACTCCAGTGAACACATAAGAGAGAGAAACAGCCTTATTGCTGATATGGTGAAAGTTGTAGCGGTCTGGATAGAAGATCAAACCAGCCACAACGTTCCCTTAAGCCAAAGCCTCATCCGCATCAAGACCCTAACTCTTTTTAATTCTGTGAAGGCTGAGAGAGGTGAGGAAACTGCAGAAGAAAAGTTTGAAGCCAGCAGAGGTTGGTTCGTGAAGTTTAAGGAAAGAAGCCTTTTCCATAACTTAAAAGTGCAAGGAGAAGCAGCAAGTGCTGATGTAGAAGCTGCAGCAAGTTATCCAGAAGATTCAGCTCAGATAATTCACGAAGGTGGCTGCACTAAACAACAGATTGTCAAACAATTTGTAGATGAAACAGCCTTCTATTGGAAGCAGATGCCATCTAGGAATTTCATAGCTAAAGAGGAGAAGTCAATGCCTGGCTTCAATGCCTCAAAGGACAGGCTGACTCTGTTGTTAGGGGCAAATGCAGCTGGCGAGTTTAAGTGGAAGCTAAGTTATTTACCATCCGGAAAATCCTAAGGCCCTTCAAAATTATGCTAAATCAATTCTGCCTGTGCTTTATAAGTAGAACAACACGGCCTGGATGACACACAGCACATCTGTTTACAGCATGGTTTACTGAGGAATTTCAGCCCACTGTTGAGACGTACTGCTCAGAAAAAAAAGATTCCTTTCAAACTATTACTGCTCATTGACAGTGCACCTGGTCACCCAAGACGTCTGATGCAGGTGTACAAAGAGATTAATGTTGTTTTCATGCATGCTAATACAAAATCTATTCTGCAGCCCATGGATCAAGGAGTAATTTTGAATTTCAAGTCTTATTCTTTAAGAAATAAATTTCGTAAGGCAATAGCGGCCATAGATGGTGATTTCTCTGATGGATTTGGGCAAAGTAAATTGAAATCTGGAAATAACTCACCATTCTAGATGCCAGTAAGAACACTTGAGATTCATGGGAAGAGGTCAAAATATCGACATTCGCAAGAGTTTGGAAGAAGTTGATTCCAACCTCATGGATAATGTTAAGGAGTTCAAGACTTCAGTGGAGGAAATAACTGCAGATGTGGTAGAAACAGCAAGAGAACTAGAATTAGAAGTGGAGCCTGAAGAGGTGACTGAATTGCTGCAACTTCATGATAAAACTGGAATGGATGAGGGGTTGCTTCTTATGGATGATCCAAGAAAGTAGTTACTTGAGATGAAATCTACTCCTGTTGAAGATGTTGTGAAAATTATTTCATCTTTTTTTTTTTTTTGCGGTACACGGGCCTCTCACTGTTGTGGCCTCTCCTGTTGCGGAGCACAGGCTCCAAAAGTGCAGCCGCAGCGGCCATGGCTCATGGGCCCAGTCACTCCGCGGCATGTGGAATCTTCCCGGACCGGGACACGAACCCGCGTCACCTGCATCGGCAGGCGGACTCTCACTCGCTGCGCCACCAGGGAAGCCCTGTGAAAATTATTGAAATGATAACAAAGGACTATTATATAAAGCAGCAGCAGGGTTTGAGAGGATTGACTCCAGTTTTGAAAAGAGTTCTATGGGTAAAATGCTGTCGAACAGCACTGCATGCTACAGAGAAATGTTTGTGAAAGGAAACTTCATTGTCTTATTTTAAGAAACTGCCACAGCCATCCTAACCTTCAGCAACCACCGTCCTGATCAGTCTGCAGCCATCAACACTGAGGCAAGAATCTCCACCAGCAAAAAGATTATGACTCACTGAAGGCTCAGGTGATGGTTAGCATTTTTTAGCAATAACGTATTTTTAAGTTAAGGTGTGTACTTTTTTTTTTAGACAAAATGAGACTACAGTGTAGTGTAAGCATAACTTTTATATGCAGTGGGAAACCAAAAAATTCATGTGACTTGCTTTATTGCAAGATTCGCTTTACGGTGATAGAACAGAAGCCACAATATCTCTGAGGTATGCCTGAACTTTAACAATTTCCCATTTATTAGATATCATCCAACCCAAAATTCTTTGGAGTTCTTGATAATTTTTTTTTTTTTTTTTTTTTCTTGCGGTACGCTGGCCTCTCAATGTTGTGGCCTCTCCTGTTGCGGAGCACAGGCTCCTGACGCCCAGGCTCAGCGGCCATGGCCCACGGGCCCAACTGCTCCGCGGCACATGGGATCCTTCCGGATCGGGGCACGAACGCACGTCCCCTGCATCGGCAGGCGGACTCCCAACCACTGCGCCACCAGGGAAGCCCCTTTAATCCATTTTGAGTTAATTTTTATGTATGGTATAAGATAGTGGTCTAGTTTCATTTTTTGCATGTGGCTGCATCGGCAGGCGGACTCTCAACCACTGCGCCACCAGGGAAGCCCCGTGGAGTTCTTGATAATTTTTAAGAGTATAAAGGGGTGTTGAGACTAAAAAGTTTGAGAACTGCTACCTCAAAATAAGACAGCATGGTACCTTTACTTTGCTAAGATTGTTTAAGGGTCTGGGTGAGGGGAGATGCTTACATCAAATAGTGATGCAGCAGATGTAACAATTAGTGGTTACATGTTTTTCTTCTTACTCTTTCCTCTGTGGCTGAGGTCTGTTATAGCTTGGTATTTTATCTTAGTTGTTTTGTTTTGGCAAGAAGAATTCTGACATTATGGAGGGCGCTCATAAGTCACATAACCACGCTGAGCGTGACAATGAAGCATTTCCTTGTCAGTTATCCAGACTGTTTACATTGATCTTATTTATCTCTCAGGCCCAGGATTGGCTAAAGTTGGAAGATTGCCCTGAAATTATACTTTTCTTCTGCCAGAGCTAAAAATTTAAGAAAATCCTTAAGACACCAGGGTCATATCTGTGATCTTGAAATTATTGTTCTCAACCGACAGTGAAGAAATTGCTTATTAGAAACAAGTGCTTTTCAAAGAAAAAATCCAATAAGAGATTGAATATACACTTTAATTTTAGAAGAGTTACGCTCCTTCCTGATGTTGTCTGCTCTCTCAGACAGCAGCTTATTCTAAATGCTTCAGCAAATAACGCAAAACAGTACGGTAAATCCCTATCCTTCCTAAGAGCGCTGCTGGAAGAGATTTCTCCCTAACCCTGGCTAAGGCTCTCTTTATTTATTAGGGGGATTAAACTTAATTCCCTTGATTTGTACTTATTCTTTCTAACAATGGTTTATACATAGGAATTCAGAGAGGCTTTTTCAGATTTGAGATGCAAGTTCAATGTCAGCCTTTTTTTTTTTTTCTGGTTTGGCTAAATCACAACAAAGGAATAGTTGCCAATAAAGCATGCTATGCAGAATCCAGGACTTATATGGTGACTCAGCATTGAATTTTACTCCCATGATTTTGTTGGAAATTAGATGCAGCTACTGAGAATACCAGAGGCATTGGCTTCGGGTTCAGTAGATGTAAGTTGAGCTTATGAAAAATAGGATCTTACTATGCAGTCTCTTGATTACTGCTGAAAGAACTGTGCAGTCTCCTGATCATTGTTGCAAGAACTTCTTGATTGAATTGACACATCACCTTTGAACAACTTTTTACTATTTAGAAGGCATAAGACATAATGGTTTAGTACATATGCTCTGGGTTTGAACCCTGGCCATACCACTTACAAGTCATGTGACCTTGATTAAGTCACATCACCCCTCTGTGTCTCAGATACCGAATCTATAAAATAAAAAGTATAATGACCTACCTCACTGGATTATGAGGTTGATATGAACAATAAATGTCAAGTATTTAGTATATATGAAGTGACCAATAAATGTTATTTATAATTGGTTTTCTTTTATTTCTTGAACCTCACACATCTCTGTGGTTATTGTGGGGTAGATATCACTATTTCCAAGGGTAAACTGAGGATCAACAGTTAATTGTCAATTGACCCAGAGCCTGCCTGTGGCAGGCCTTCTGATTCCAGTACTCCAGGGCACTTCCCAATACTCCATCCGAAATCTTGTAAGTACAGGAGTCAGAATCATAGAAGCTTGATCTCTTACATAATTTTAGACCTCATTTAATAAATTCGGAGGATTTATAGTATTCAGATAAGTATATAAACTTGAACTTTGAACATTTGTGAACAAAACATACATTAATTATTGGATTTATTTAATTTTCTGTTGACTATATATTGTTTTATTACTTTCACATGAAACTAAGATCTATCTTTCTTCAGTAGATATTTATGGACCAAACTTTAGGAACATTGGCTCACACTTGACATGGTAGCTTTTCAAAAAGAGCAGGGACCATCTTAACATTGTACAGGGTCCAGCACAGTGTCTTGAACAATTGAATATAGTAGGGGAGGTCAATTACTTATTCATTCATGATGCAAATGGTTATTGCACCCGTACTGTGTGCAGGGACTGCCCTGGGATATAGCAATGAATAAGCCAGACCAGGTCTTTACTCTTATTTTTTTTTTTTTTAAATCAGGTCTTTATTCTTAAAGAGATCACAGGGCTTCCCTGGTGGTGCAGTGGTTAAGAATCCTCCTGCCAACGCAGGGGACATGGGTTTGATCCCGGTGGGATCTGGGAAGATCCCACATGCCGTGGAGCAGCTAAGCCCATGTGCCACAACTACTGAGCCTGCTCTCTAGAGCCTGCGAGCCACATCTACTGAGCCCGTGTGCCACAACTACTGAAGCCCACACGCCTAGAGCCCGAGCTCCGCAACAAAAGAAGCCACCGCAATGAGAAGCCCGCGCACCGCTACAGAGTAGCCCCCGCTCGCCGCAACTAGAGAAAGCCCACGCATAGCAACAAAGACCAAAAAAAAAAAAAAAAAGTTCATCCCAGGGATATCTTTAAAGAGATCACATAATGGAGGGAGGAGATGAGCAATCAACAAATAAATACATCAAAATGGTAATTTCAGATAGCGTGCATAGGAGCTAAGAAGACAGTAAGACAGGGTAATGGGATACAGGCTGATGGGGAGAGATGGTGAGGAGGGTGGAGAAGTCTCAGATAAAGTTGTCTGGGAAGACCTATCTGTGGGGGGCAGCAATTTGAGCTCAGACTTTGATCATTAAAGAGAACCAGCTGAGCAAAGAGCCAGGGCTCAGGCGGGGAACAAGCTTGGCCTGTTATAGGGATAGAAAGGACTCATTATGAATAATGAGACTCAAAATCCTTATGAGGTCTTTTTGGTCTGTATAAGAAAAATACAGGCTTCAGATCACCAACTGCTTTAGTCACCTTTGTTTACCTTCTAGAAAAATGAACATAGGAGTGGCTGAGGTACACCTTTCCTTTGATGTACTTTGAAGGGCAAAATTGGCTTCAGCTTGTTGACTCATTACAGTTCTGAAATGTGTATGGTTTTTCTTCAGCAGATATTTGAGAACCAAAACTTATACTTAGGAGCATTGGTTCATCTGTGAGGTGTTAGTTTCTCTTAGTAAACTTCACCAAGAACATGGAATTCTGTATCCCTATTTATAAATCTGATCTTTAAGCACACATGATTATTCACGCTCAAGAAAATATAAAATCTTACTCTATCTCCACTTTTAGTTCTTCCCATTTTTCCCCTCACTCACTGTAAATAGTCAAAGTACTTATTTATAGAAAAACAACAACTAGAAAACAGAAGAAAGGTAGAGAGGATTTGGCCTGTTTGCCTTTCCTAAACTATGTCGTGCAGAATACTGTAGTCATAAAAGATGTTCTGTTTGCTGGGGGGAAATTACTGTGTTTGTATCTTTCAGTGTCTAGTCAGAATGATAGAAACAACTTGGGTATTTTTCTTTTTAATAAATTTATTTATTTATTTATTTTTGGCTGTGTTGGATCTTTGTTGCTGCGTGCGGGCTTTCTCTAGTTTCAGCAAGCAGGAGCTACTCTTTGTTGTGGTGCGTGGGTTTCTCACTGCGGTGGCTTACTCTTGCTGCGGAGCACCGGCTCTAGGCGCACGGGCTTTAGTAGTTGTGGCACACGGACTCAGTAGTTGTGGCGCACGGGCTTAGTTGCTCCGCGGCACGTGGGATCTTCCCGGACCAGGGCTCGAACCGATGTCCCCTGTATTGGCAGGCGGATTCTTAACCACTGTGCCACCAGAGAAGTCCCACAATTTGGGTATTTCTAACCCTTAGCCTTTGATATAGAGAATTGTTTGCAAAAGTGTTAGAAGGGCTGAAGGGGCCAAAAGGTGAAAGGATGCTACTCAGATATCAGTAAGTCCAGGAAGCTGCCAAACTATAAGGCGGGAGGAGAAAAAGGGAAAGGGTGCTGCCCAGATCCCCTGAGTGCTGTGCTGCTGGGGCTTTGAGAGCACCACTGCTGCACTGCCACTGTTGGAACCACAGCAGCTGCTGCTTCAGAGGAAGCCAGAGGTCCCTGTGATGCTTCAGGATTCTGGAAGCCACAGTCCCATTTTTGCTGAAAGATGTTGCTGTTGCTGGAGCTGCTAACTGTCTTCTGGCACTGTTGCTATGACTGTGCCACTATTTCAGCACTCTGTGTGGCCTGTGATGGCCTGCCACTGCTGCTGCCCCAGCCAGAGCAGAAGGAAAGTAAGGGCTCTTCTGCGCTTCCTGCTTTGTAACCTCTTGCCGGGACCTCCTGTGCCAGAACCTAATCAGACCCAGCAGATGAGAGAGTCTGGGAGTTGTAGTTTTCAGGCTTCCGGCCCCTGAGATGCAAAAATGAGTTGAAGGCCAATAGTCAGATAACTAGAACAATAGTCTAGTAAGAATGGTCAAAGCTGAGTTAAAATTAAACACATTTCTTTACTTCAAGATTTCCCCAAACCTTTAATATGCTACTGTGCTTTGAAAATTTTCAAAAGGGAGTCATAGTTTGTAGTGCTTCTCAATGTTATTTGGTAAATTTCCCCCCATAGAACACAGTTTGAACATCTCATAGGACCTCAGACTAGGATAAAAACAGGGACAAACAAAAATGCTATTGCTGTTAGATTATAATGAGGACATAGGATGGTAGATTATATAAAAGATGCTTTCCTCATATAAATGATAAAAACTGCAGAGGGACAGGTTAGAGTGGTAATGTAAGAATTCAAATACTCCAACATCCTGAAAACTAATTATGTTAAAGGAATGACGCTGACAAATCCTTACATTTCTTAGATATTTTTGTAAAGGTCAGTTGTTGTTTTGGTAACCCAGTACACGGACACCTTCTTTGTTTGGGAGAATCACAAGGGGAGAAATAAGAAACAAAGAGCTCTGATTGACAGCGTGGAAACTGAAAGGGAATGATTGTCTTTCTGGTTAATTAATAGTTGATTCTGGTAATGTCAGTCCAGTCACTGTATATATAGAGACACCGTGAGTTTGGAGGCATGAGAGTAAATGTGCAGAGGGAGCAGATGCCAGCAGCACAGCTGTGACTCCCAAGCAGGGCCAGTGCCAATAGGGCATCCTGCACAGATGCCTCCTTTGGCAGGATCTTGGCTGTGCTTTGTTCACCTATGTTCCTGCCCAAGTCTGTTTATCCAGCCTTCTTGCTTATTGTGCAACTTTCAGCCCCTCCAAAAATCATTTTCCTCCTTAACCAGACTAGATTTATTTTCTTTGTTTGCAACCAAGACCTCTAACTGAAACATTCTTACAAAGTAGAGAAAGTCAAAGGGAAACCCAATATTCTAATTTTTTCCCTACCAACAAGAAAGAAAAGACTGGTTATATGGGAAAAAAATTACTATGAAATAATTACATCCTACCAGAATGGATAGGTTTAGAAAAGCAAGTTTACAAAAATTCCTATTACCATATGTAATAGGAAAAAAGGAGAACATTCTAAAATAATATCTGACTTGGACTTCCCTGGTGGTCCAGTGGTAAAGAATCTGTCTTACAGTGCAGAGGACACAGGTTCGATCCAGGGTCGGCAAACCAAGATCCCACGTGCCGCAGTGCAACTAAGCTCCTGGACCACAACTACTGAGCTCGTGCGCCTCGACGAGAGAGTCTGCGTGCAGCAAACTACAGAGCCCAGGCCCCCTGGAGCCCACACCACAACTAGAGAGAAACCCGAGCAGACCGTGCCCTATAACGAGAAAGGTCCCGCATGGCTCAACAAATATCCCCTGTGCTGCAACTAAGACCCGACACAGCCAAAAAAAAAAAAAAAAAAGAACAAAAATATCTGACTGCATAAATGTGAAAAATTCCAAAGGAGAAAAAATTGGAGAAACATATGAAGACACTAGGATGGTTGCAAAGATTAAAGTCCAGAATAAATGTAAGTTTGTGAATATTCTTAATAAAAATGGAAAGACTTTCAAGCCATGATCTGAACAAGAACAAGAGAAGGGTAAGCCAGCATCCTGGGAAGGATGCTGTAAGGTTAGATGAGGGCAGAACTCATGGACCAGGTGATCTCCATGGTCCCGACCATACATAGAACTTTATGATAATCAGTTTACTCAATTTCTGCCTTTTCTTCAGCTTCTCTAGCAAGAAGGATTGCCTTCAGTGTACAAACGTCAGGACAATTAGCCTAAATAAAAATGTTCATCTAATTAAGACAGGTGAGATAATGAGAGAACCCAGTCACATTTTTAAATGAAACCATTAACTTTAAAAGACTTATATATGCTCATTGTAAGAATGTGCGCCAAAACTGCCAGCAGCTCTGTCATGTAAAAAATATCCTTCCTGGGCTTCTCTGGTGCCTCAGTGGTTGAGAGTCCGCCTGCTGATGCAGGGGACACGAGTTCGTGCCCCGGTCCGGGAAGATCCCACATGCCACGGAGCGGCTGGGCCCGTGAGCCGTGGCCGCTGAGCCTGCGCGTCCGGAGCCTGTGCTCCGCAACGGGAGAGGCCACAACAGTGAGAGGCCTGCGCAAGGAAAAAAAAAAAAAAAAAAAAAAAATCCTTCCTGAAGTAGGATAGGATGAAGCCAAGAAGCCAAATAAATTGGAGACAGGGACAAAGAGAGAGTCCTGGAGACTCAAGTCCATTAGATTACAACTCCATCCCTGCCCTTTTCAATCACATGAATACATAATTCCACTTTTTTTGCTTAACTGAGTTTCAGTTGTTTGTTTTTTCCTTTTTAGTAAAAAGGCCAGAATGATAATAAATTCATAGGTGATGATTCTGATGCTCGATCAGTCAAGTTACAAGCAGTAAGCAAGAGATCCAGGCTTCTGAGATCTCTCTGAGTCACAAACCTATTTCTCTTTCCATTTGCCTCTATTGATCAGTAGTTCTCAATCTATTATTTACTGAAAGGTACCAGGGTCCTACAGGAGAATCTCCCATATAGAGTTTATTACTGCACCTAATTACTTGCTCCTCTCCCTGTAAGAAGGGCCTATACCTTTGTAGTGCTTCCCTGTGGAAGAGTATACATTTGCTCCTACAGTGCCCACCATGAAGTATTCTTAGGTTCAACTCAGCATTCAGACACACAAAACTACCATCGACCACTTTGGCATCGGAGTCACTCAGAAGAACATGGGAGAGGAACCACAATTTGCCAGCAGGGCGTCATCAGCTGTTCCTTTTCTGTTGGGACATCAAGTCACACAGCTGCCTAGGGACAGCTCAAGTGCAAAAAGATGAGATCTACCTGGGGCAGGTGCAGGAACCACTCCTGCCCCACAGGAGCCAATATGTCCTTTAACAGCTTCAGAGCCATAACTTCTAGCATCCCCACAAGGACACGCCCAGTGAAAACGGTCACCACACTCAGGAAAGCTAAAAGCTACACAGCCTCCACCAGGGGTCTATCGTGCATTTATAGTTCCTCCCAGTACAGATGCAACTTCCAATCCGAGATCATTTTTATTATAAACAAAGCTGTTGAAGAACACTGTTAACATATTACTCTCATCTGGTTCCAGGGGAACAGAGTTAGTGAGGTGAAAGGTTGAATTCTTACACAGCGGGGAAAAGATTTTGTTCACCCTTTATCCAAACTGCCCCATTGATAATGGGTTTGACCGCTTGACTTTGCTTTTAGACACAAGTGGAGGTGATTTATGCCTCCACCCAGCAGCCACTGTCTGGTTCCACTCTTACCCTCTTCCCTCTGCCAGGAGACAAGGAGGGGGGCACCCCACCTTTGGCCCAGGCCTCCAAATGAAGAAGATATTTGGAGCAGAGCCATGGAACAGAGCTGCAGCAGATCCTCGGCTACCAGGAAACCTCTAAGATAGGTAAATGTTCTAAGTCATTGCTAACTGGAGAGTTGCTTGTTATTGTAGAATAACCTGTTTGTGATTAATACGACCCCTTTGGAAAGATGTAGGTTGGGTTTATCGCTCTCCAACCAGGATTCCTTAAGGAGAGCTTGCCAACTAAGCCAGCTAGTTTTTTGATTCTGGCAATAATCCCCAGCTCAAGAGGCTGATGGAAAGTTCCCCCTTTTTGCATAGTCTGTCTGTTAGGGCAGTTCAAGTAATGTCTGAAGAATACCATGTATGTAGATTGTACCCTTTATTGTTCTATTTCATCTTCCTCTTTGTACCCGTCAGGGTCTAGTCAAGAGACAGAAGCTACACAGTTATTTGACAAAGAGAACTTAACATAATGAACTGTCAATTAGGTATACGACTGTCAACTTGGTAACCGTAAAGAGAAGTCGAATGTATTGTCGAGGTAACAACTACAGGAAACTGTTAATTACCTTCAGGATTGAGGAAACAATGTCAAGAGGTAAGAATGATTATTAAAATGTAGAAACTTAGAGGAGGGGGCCTGTGGAGCTGAAACTCAGACTTTTGAGGAATGGGGTGCTGCTCAGGGGGCGCTGGTGTCTCTGGGTTTGGAGGAGGTGCCTCACTGAGCTGGGACCCACCTCTGAGGAAGGGTCTGGTGCCAGGTGTCCTTGAGGGGGCACGAGACGACTAGTCCTGCGAGTGCTGGGAGAACTGCACACGGGATCTAACTGCTGCTACGGGGAAGAAGTGTTAATGGAGTACCACTGGCAAGAACACAGCCACCAGGAGGGTCACAGGCAGGAGCAAGTCCCTTGTTCCTCCTCCAGCCCTTCGGGCTCCCTCTAGCGCCCCCTATTGTCAGAGCCTAACAAGGAGCCCACTAGCAAAGCCGAGATGTGTGGTCAGCACACGGGACTCCTGGCCGAGGCGGTGAGTGAGGGCAGAAGTCCAACCCGTGCTGTTCTTGACAAGCGCTTGTGTGAAGCTGTGTCAGCCTGGGGAAGAGTCATCTTTTTCTAATTTGCATACAGGTGCCATGTCGACTAGTACACACATTGCTGATTCAAGCAACAGCAGTCAAATCTTCGGTCCATCTTCTAATTGGCTGTGAAAAGCGTGTATTTTGTTTGTTTGTTTTGTTTTTGCCAAACTAATTTTTTAATTGAAGTATAGTTGATTTACAATGTTGTGTTAATACAGCAAAGTGAGTCAGTTATACATATATATACATTCTTTTTTAAAATCTTCTTTTCCACTATGGTTTATCCTAGGATATTGAATATAGTTCCCTGTGCTATACAGTAGCACCTTGTTGTTTATCCATTCTGTATATGAAAGCTTACATCTACTAACCCCAACGCCCCACTCCATCCCTCCCCCAATCCCCTTCCTCTTGGCCCCAGTCTGTTCTCTATGTGCGTGACTCTGTGTGGTACATACGTACAATGGAATACTACTCAGCCACAAGAAAGAATGAAATAATGCCATTTGCAGCAACATGGACGCAACTAGAGATTATCATACTAAGTGAAGTAAGTCAGAAAGAGAAAGACAAATATCATATGATATCACTTATATGTGGAATCTAAAATATGACACAAATGAATCTATGAAACAGAAACAGAAAAGCATGTATTTTTATTGTAACGTTCCAGGCATACTTAAACGGCATCAACGTGCAACTTTTTGCAGTCATACAGATATATAGCCCTCCCTGGGATAATATCAAAGATTTGTGCAGATTTGTTTGAATTCAGTTCCCCGTTCTCACATCTTTTTTCACCGTGGGCACTGCTTTTGGTTGACAGTATAAGTTCAGTATAAGTTTTTTTTTTTTTAACTTCTTTATTGGAGTATAATTGCTTTACAATGTTGTGTTAGTTTCTGCTGTATACCACAGTGAATCAGCTATACATATATCCCCATATCCTCCCCATATCCCCTCCCTCTTGTGCCTCCCTCCCACCCTCCCTATCCCACCCCTCTAGGTGGTCACAAAACATAAAATATGACAAATGAATCTATGAAACAGAAACAGAAAAGCATGTATTTTTATTGTAACGTTCCAGGCATACTTAAACGGCATCAACGTGCAACTTTTTGCAGTCATACAGATATATAGCCCTCCCTGGGATAATATCAAAGATTTGTGCAGATTTGTTTGAATTCAGTTCCCCGTTCTCACATCTTTTTTCACCGTGGGCACTGCTTTTGGTTGACAGTATAAGTTCAGTATAAGTTTTTTTTTTTTTAACTTCTTTATTGGAGTATAATTGCTTTACAATGTTGTGTTAGTTTCTGCTGTATACCACAGTGAATCAGCTATACATATATCCCCATATCCTCCCCATATCCCCTCCCTCTTGTGCCTCCCTCCCACCCTCCCTATCCCACCCCTCTAGGTGGTCACAAAACACTGAGCTGATCTCCCCGTGCTGTGCAGCTGCCTCCCACTAGCTATCTATTTTCCATTTTCCCTTCCCTTCTTTTAAGCTGGAGTTCCAGCTGTGCACCCAGAGCAAGTCATTACTGCATCCACAGGACTCTTTCTTATTTTTCTCTCTTTCTTATTTGTCTTTTCACTGGAGTTGTGTAGTGAGCTACTTTGTTCTTGTCCTTTCTCTTTTAGCCATCCTTACCGTATCCTATAAATGGTTTGACATTTTAAATAAATGCTTTAAATGAAGGCTTAGAAGAAATTATTTTCAAATGTGTTGATCACACAAAAGTAGGAGGTTTAGCTAAAATGACAGATTATGAAATTAGGATTCCTAGTGATTTCTGTGGACTGAAATGCTGTGTTGATAGCAAAAAGATAAAATCTATGAGATAAAGGAAAAACCCAGCAGAATTTAAAATAAGGATAAGGGATAATTAGAGTAAGATAACAGAAATGAAGACAAACCTTTACTTAAAAAAAAAAAAAAAGAAAGAAAAGAACAACCAAATGAAAAGCAACCAAATATATTTGGAGTTTTAGGGAAATTTTGATGTAAGAAATATCTTCTTTACAGTGATTCAAAATGCATAATAAAGCAATGATTGGAAATAAAAATTATCTAATATACCCCATTCAATGAAACCTAAGTGAGGAGTAGTTTGATCTAGAGTCACAGATTTCCAAAGGGGGCAAAAAAGAATACATTTTGAATCTACTAAAGCAATATCTATGGAATAGGTTTGCAAATAAGAACCCATGAAGCATCTTTTTTTAATATACAGAAAATATTTCAAGAGAGTAATTCATTTGACAGAGAAGCAAAATTATGAAAAATTGCTGGAGATGTTTTAAAACTCTTTTTTTCTCACTTAGATAATTTATGGGAATAGCCAGGGCGGGGGGCACCGTGTAAAATATATCGCTTAGATGAGTGATGGTAAATATTTCCTCTCAGATGGGAAGGAATACTTTTGGTGGGGAAAGGGTCAAGGTTAAATTTTCTTCTACTTACCTTTAGAATTAATAAATAGGCTGTTTGTTTGGCTTACAGCAATGCCATTATGAAAATAAATTAAATCTTGTGTTGTAGATCCAGTCAAGTTTGGTCTTGATGTTGTTTTGGTTTGTTTCCTGTGAGAAACCTGGCTGTCCTTCTACTCTTGGTGAGGTTCCTGCTGTTTGGGTTCTAAGATTGTGTTCTTTATTTTTCAGAAAGTGAACCTTATTTCATAATTATACCTCCATTAGTGTGATTACTTGATTAATATCTGAATGCCCCATTAGATGTTCAGCTCTATAAGAGCAGGGACTCTGTCTATCTGTGCTCACCATGATGTTCCCAGAGCCTAACCCAGGGACTGACACATAGTAAGGGCTCAGTTAATACTTGTTGAATAAATACATAAATGGATGAAGGAAAAACATTAAATGTAAGTAATTAGAATGTATTCCTGGGAGTAGCAGGGAGGAGGTGGCAGTAGAAAATTTTAGAGTTAAGTGTTTAGGCACTGTAAAAGAATATCTTTAAGATACTTCTTGTAGATGTAACAGCAGGAGGTGAAGAGCCAATACTTTTAAGGGAAACAGCATATCAGAAAAAAATATGAAAAACTCTCAGCTTTCCAGAAAATCTGATAAATTCCTTATATAGATTTTAATACTTTATATATATATAGTATTAAACTATATACATATAGTTTAATACTTTCTGCTCTGAGCTATATTTGAGTGTTTTTCTAAAACAGCGTTCTCTTTTTATGTGGCATATAAAGGCTATCTGTTTTCTTGAGTAAAATATTTTCCTAACCTAATGTCACTGGTTAATAAACTGTCTTTATACTGTAAGATCTGGAATAGAAAGACTCATTCAAACTTTAAGTAAATAGAGAAATTAGACTACAAGAAAAGAGGCTTCCCCTTAATTTTTTTTTTTAAACCTCTGTAGTTTTCTGGGCTTTTTCTACTGAATCTTGGTTGGTAGATTTCCTAAGTAAGATTTTTGACACCTTTCATACCTTTTATTCAGTACTCCTAAATAAGGAAAAAAATACTCCTTTTCCACCATCTTATAGCTCTCGGGAAAAATACTATAAGACTTCCACTGTGGGTGAAGAAAATTTTTATTCACTCTAAAAAATCAGGGTCATCTTCTTTTCAGGACTTTTTTTTTCCTAAATGAGAACATAGTCAAGGGAAACAAAGGTAGAAAGTTTTCAACAATCCAGTGGGGAATTCCCCTTAGGGACAAAAGAAGTAAAATAGCTAGAGAGGATGGTTGCATGGAATTAGCAAGATTGAAATAAATATTTCTAGTGGATAAAAAAGGTATGTGAATTAGTGGGTTAACAGTTGATTTAATGAGAGACAAATCGGGTTCTCAGTTTTGTGGGAGAACAAAGATCAACTGACTTCCCTTAAATTTAAATGTATTGATTTATCAGTTCTCCAACATACTGATTCACTGTGGCTTTTAGGTTTATGGTTCTTAGTATGAGAGAGAAAGATAATTCCCTTTGTAGTTTTTTATTTTTATTTTTTAAAGAAGAAAAAAGAGCTGTAGTTGGCATTTTTGCAAGGATTTTACTTAAGAATCTGTTGAACACTTTAAAAGTTGATTAAAGGGAGAAATACAAGGGTCACAGATGAGTGGAAAAAAATTACAACTGAGCTTGAGGAGAAACAAAGTCACACTTCAAGAAGGGCAAAATCAGAAGTGTTGCAGTACAATCTCCCTAATGCTAAGATGGTACATTTACACATCTTAAAAATTGAAGTAGGGGGCTTCCCAGGTGGCGCAGTGGTTGGGAGTCCGCCTGCCGATGCAGGGGGCGCGGGTTCGTGCCCCGGTCCGGGAGGATACACAAATCCATAGACATATCGAGGATTTTTTTTTCACTGTGCCTTTTTATTTTCTTAATAAAATTAAAGAGTCATGTGATAAAATACGTAATGAGTAGCCTGGGAACTATATATGTATCCAGTGGGCTGTAGGAAGTGGTTATATTTTAGGGTAATAACACAGGATTAACTCATCAATGTCAGGAAAAGAAACTTCTTTTCTGTCCTTTGGTCAGAATTTCTAGGCAACGGAGTATAACAGCTGAATAGACCTTTCCTAAGGAGTACCTTTCTAAGCTTCCTGAGCTAATTTTGCATTTGACCCAAAAAAAAAAAAAAGAAAAAATAAATGGAAGTATAGTTGATTTACAATGTTGTGTTAATTTCTGCTGTGCAGCAAAGTGATTCAGTTATACATATATATGTGTACATTCTTTTTTGAATATTCTTTTCTGTTATGGTTTATCACAGGATATTGAATATAGATGCCTGTGCTATACAGTAGGACCTTGTTGTTTATCCATTCTATATACAATAGCTTGCATCTGTTAACCTCAACCTCCCACTCCAGCCCTCCCTCCAACCCCCTCCCCCTTGGCAACCACCAGTCTGTTCTCTATGTCTGTGATTCTTTTTAAAGTTTTTTTTTTTTTGCCACGCTGTGTGGCATGCAGAACTTCCCCAACCAGGGATCGATCCCGTGCCCCCTCGAGTGGAAGGGTGGAATCTTAGCCACTGGACCACCAGAGAGGTCCCTATGTCTGTGATTCTGTTTCTGTTTCTTAGATAGGTTCATTTGTGTCATATTTTACATTCCACATATAAGTGATATCATATGGTATTTGTCCTTCTCTTTCTGACTTACTTCACTTAGTATGATAATCTTTAGTTGCATCCATGTTTCTGCAAATGGCATTATTTCATTCTTTTTTATGGTTGAGTAGTATTCCATTGTATATATGTACCACATCCTCTTTATCCATTCATCTGTTGATGGACATATAGGTTGTTTCTATGTCTTGGCTATTGTGAATAGTGCTGCTATGAACATAGGGGTGCATGTATCTTTTTGAGTTATAGTTTCATCTGGATATATAACCAGAAGTGGGATTGCTGGATCGTATGGTAATTCTATTTTTAGTTTTCTGAGTTACCTCCATATTGTTTTGTATAGTTGCTGCACCAACTTACATTCCTACCAACAGTGTAGGAGGGTTTCCCTTTCTCTACACCCTCTCCAGCATTTGTTATTTGTAGACTTTTTAATGATGGACATTCTAACCAGTGTGTGGTGTTACCTCATTGTAGTTTTGATTTGCATTTCTCTAATAATTAGCAACGTTTGAGCATCTTTTCATGTGTCTATCAGCCATCTGTATTTCTTCTTTGGAGAAATGTCTATTTAGATCTTCTGCTCATTTTTTCATTGGGTTGTTTGTTTTTTGTTGTTGTTGAGTTGTATGAGCTGTTTGTATATTTTGGGAATTAAGCTCTTATCAGTCTCGTCATTTGCAAATATTTTCTCCCGTTCTGTAAGTTGTCTTTTCATTTTGTTTATGGTTTTCTTTGCTGTGCAAAAGCTTGTAAGTTTGATTAGGTCCAAAATGTTTATTTTTGTTTTTATTTCTATTGCCTTGGAATACTGACCTAAGAAAACATTGGTACAATTTATATCAGAGAATGTTTTGCCTATGATCTCTTCTAAGAGTTTTATGGTGTCATGTCTTATGTTTAAGTCTTTAAGCCATTTTTATTTTTGTGTATGGTGTGAGGGTGTGTTCTAACATCATTGATTTACATGTGGCTATCCAACCTTCCCAGCACCACTTGTTGAAGAGACTGCCTTTTTCCCTTTGTATATTCTTTCCTCCTTTGTCAAAGATTAATTGACTGTAGGCATGTGGGTTTATTTCTGGGCTCCCTATTCTGTTCCATAAGATGGTATATTTAATTTTTCTCTCTGATTCTTGGAAAATGTATCCAGTTAAGTAGTCATCTATGTTGACTCATAAGTAATGCTAGAAACTTTTTATTTCTGTTATTTGATAAACTCAAGAAACAACTAAAATTATTGTATTCACAGAATATCTACTTCAGTTCTCAAATTTAGTGTAATAAGTTGTTTTAAATGTTTGCTTACACAAAATAAACCAATGTCAAACATTAATTATCCACAACTAAAGTAAGATAAAAGTGAGAACAAATGATTAAAAGATCCGCACTAATAAATGCAAGATTGTTTAAAATACCTTTTAGTGTCTTAGCATATCTAAAAACAATGGGATAAAAAAAAATCTTACTAAATTTGAGGTTTATGGGAATTCCCTGGTGGGTCAGTGGTTAGAACTCAGTGCTTTCACTGCTGGGGCCAGGGTTTGACCACTGGTCAGGGAACTAAGATCCTGCAAGCCGTGTTGTGCTGCCAAAAAATTAAATAAATAAATAAATAATAAATAAATAAATAAATAAATAAATAAATGGATGTCCAGTTTATGGAAGTTGTGATTGAATTAAATTAGAGGAATTTAATGTATTTCTTCACTTTCCTTAGAGATTCCCATGGAGAGAAAATAAATTTCCACAATCATAAACTATATTTTTATTATTAATTTTTAGTTTCCCTTTATTAATAAGTAATTAATATTCTTGGAGATAAATTAGATGATCAAGATTTTCAAAAAGAAGAAAATAAAAAAACATCCATTATTTCATCACCAAAAAATAACCATTACAAACATTTTGTTGTCTATCTGTTCAGACTCTTTTTGGCCTTTGTATATGATTGTTTCGATTAAAAAAATGGAATCATAATACATATTATTTTTATGTAACCTACTTTTTTCACTTAAACATATTGAAAATTGATTATGTCACTTAAATATCTGAAGTTTTAGCAATTTGTATATTGTTGGACATCTAGTTTGTTTATAATCTCTGATAAAGATATTTATTAGATATGTTATTTATATAAAAGGCATTAAAAATTACTAACAATTTCTTCTACTGGATTTATGGGATAAAAATACTTCTGATTTTGGAGAGAAAAAGTAAAAATCAGGATTAAACTTTATTAGATAAAATTTTATTTAACAACACTCATATAATACCTACTCCTACTATTCTAAGTACTTTAGAAAGATTAAATCACTTAATCCTCCTAGTAACTCTGTGAGGTACATACTGTTACTATCCCCATTTTACAGATGGGAAAATGAAGCACAGAGAGCTTAGCCAACTTGCCCAATGTTATACAGGTAGTAAGTGGTAGAGCTAGTCTAGCATGAGGGTCCATGCTCTTAGCCATTCCCTTACAAGGCTTCTCTCTGTTGTTGTTTTCCTGGGGTATCTGAGAAATGGGATTTGAGATGTTAACGGGACAGCACGGGAGTATCCCAGAAAGAGAATTTGGTGAGCATGAGAAGGTTCTGGGAATAGAGAGGGTCTTGCATAATCATTTTGAAATTAAGGGAACCTAGAACTTCTTAGATCAGGAGCAGAAGGCCAGGCATCAATTATTTTGTTAAGACCAAAAGTGGAAAACCTTATCTGAAGAAATCTGTATCACCCTCTCTTCAAATCTTTTGTGATTTTATAACGCGGCTTTCCAAAACATAATTATTATGCAGAATGTAATTTTTTCCTCTTCCTTTCATCATTTTGCTGTGAAGTAAATTGAATTAATATAATTTACTTAATGAGAAAAGATTTTTAAACTGCATTTACAGATATAGGTTCTCTTCAATGCCCCAAAACTTCTTATCTTGGCTTTAATATAATTAAATTTGGGAAATCCTGTTCTCATAAAGAAATGACAACATAATACTGCTAGTTTACCATCAAACTCCGTGAATATAAAGATTAATTTAAAAGCAGACTATCCTAAAAGCAACTTCTAAACAGGCAACTAAAACCATCAAAAGACCTGGCTTACTGTGACAATGAAACATATTAGGAGCAAGTAAGGAAATGCTCTAAGAACAAAACTATTCAGAAGTCTCTGGAATTGCATGGAAGGCAAATTTAGCAAAGGGAGATTAGTTGTTCTGAAGATGAACAAAGGCCCTTCCGATCCTCACTGAGGCTGTCCTTCTTTTGGGGAGGTTTGTGCAGCTCCTTTTCACTGTTACAGTTACGAGGCCTGGAGTTCTCATTAATGTTTAAAACTGTTGGTGCAACGTGTAAAATTTAATTCTGACCCAGTTAATAAGCCCAGCCAGTGGTGAGGTAAGAGGAAGAGAGGAATGTAACCAGACAATGGAACAAAAGG
Source organism: Lipotes vexillifer (assembly GCF_000442215.2). Classification (NCBI taxonomy): domain Eukaryota; kingdom Metazoa; phylum Chordata; class Mammalia; order Artiodactyla; family Lipotidae; genus Lipotes; species Lipotes vexillifer. The sequence continues at coordinate 3,549,296 of NW_006770652.1, forward strand.
GAGGGAGCGCGAACGGAACAGACGACCCATGGGAGTAAGGGTTATCGCATTTCATCATCACATGGTATCATATTTTAGAGTTAGTTCAGACCACTTATGCTAAATCAGAGGTAACTACAGGAAAACTAAATTTACTGAACTGAAAACATTATTTTGCTGGATTCCAGTGCAAGTTTTATTCCTTTGGAAAGACTTGGTTTCCATAATATCTCACAGCAACCCTTCTTTATCACCCAAGAGGATTGTTCTGGAGCTCACCATGCTGCTAACAGTGCCCCAGGGAGGTCTGATTCTCCTCTGCACAGCTGAGAAGGGGAGGAGTCTGTGGTAGAACCAGAGAAATTTCTACCACAGAAACTTGTCTCCAAAGACAATTTCTCCCTCTTGTAGTAGTCACCCCACCAGCCACATGATTCAGGAAGCTTAACGTAAGGAACCAGACTCTTTCTACATAGTCTATAAGTCTAAAAGTGACAACAAAAATAGCTCTAAATAAATCAGACTTAAGTTTGATCAGTGTAGCCTAAAGGGGCCAAAAGACATAGTTTGATCACATGGTAAACATGACAAAGATCCAAGCTTGGAGAAACTGTGGGATTGTTATTGGTTGGTTGCACTATTCGAGGATTCTCTCACCAAATTTAAGACAGTTGAAGAAACCTATTCTGAACATTGACCTAGATTTATTCTATAAGTGGCCTCAAAACTACAGGAAGCTCTGGGAACTGGCAAACTGAAATCAAGGTATGGGAAGATACTCAAGAACATCTCCAAACAAATATTTTCAAAGATGCTGTTACTTTGTTTCAGAAAAAGTAAAATTATCCTTCCATCCATTCATTCATTCAGCCAATCATTCAGCAAATATTTATTAAGTGGTGCCAGGAGCATCCAGAGGTGAGTGAGGCAGGTCCCAGCCTTGTGGTCTTTAGAGTCCATTGGGGGAAGCCCAATTCCATCAGAGACCTTCCCTTCCTGTGTGACCATTTGTATTATGCAGGGCTTGGGTTCTGACTTCTATTTTTAACTTAGGCTTTCAATAACTGGACTTGGAGTCAGCAGAATACAGTAGCAGCTACCATTTATTACTACTTACTAGGTGCCTTACATATGTGATCTCATTTAAATCCTGACAACAGGCAGGCCTGAAGTAGCCTATAGGGGGCCTTGTGCAAATTAGAAATAGGTACTGCAGCATGGTAGATGCTACCCAGGGATCTGAGCCCAAGTGGGATGTCAACCCCTTCTTACCTCCTCCGCTAGGTACGTTTGTGCAGTTCACAGGCTGCACAACTGTACTTGGCAGGCCTCTCAAGAAGCTAGTTAAAGTATCATCAACCTTGTTTCACAGAGAAGGACACTGAGGTTACGAGAAATTAAATAGCTTTCCCAAAGTCATACACTTAGTAAGTGGCAGAGCCTTGACTCAGAGCCACATTTATCTGGCTCTGAAAGCCTGCTGGCCTTCTGCTACTTCGATTTGCCTTCTTATTCTTTCGCTAAGGCTTACCAAATCTCCCACTGAGGAGGCAACATAACAAAATTCTCAAGAGCCTATTACTTCCCATGCATGTTCTCCATATGGTCTTGGAAGTCTTTCCCTTTGATTCTCTCTTACTAACAATGTTAATGGTAATAGCGAAATAATTTTCATTATTGATGGTGTAATTTAAATCCAGGACATTTAAGCAAACACTTAATACAAATATTATTTTTAAGCACTATATAAACCTTGTGGGTAGAGGTAATATACATTTAAAAGTTAACATGTGAATGTATACAAAGATAATTTAATGATTTTTTTTTAAGTGACCTGACCTTTGAGAGGATTTACCTGCACCTCTGTCTTTCAAGGCCACCCCTGAATGGGAATTATCAGTCCGTTATCAACCCGAACTAACTTCACCCAGCTCATCCGTCTGTGAACCAAGCTTGGGTTTTTCTTCCTCTGCTGGCTGGTCGTTGGGAAAACACCATGAGGCCATAGGCGTGAACTGAGGAAGAGATGTCAGTCAGGGCAATAGCAGGGTGATCCCAGGGGTTGGGATCATTCTCCATGCCGTTTATTTGGGCTTCTGTGCCTATTCAAACACTGTCTCCAGGGTACCACTTATCTCTTTCAGCAGCACATTGCTGCTGGGTCCACCTAACTTAGAACTTGGGAATCTGAGAGCATCCAGCTCATGATGACCAATTCTGGACACAGGGTCACATGATGTCCCATGGTGAGGTACTCAGACTATATATCAGGGCCTGGTAGTCTGCCAGGAGCTGCATTTTGAATGAGGCATAGTTCTCTGCAGCAAATGGCATGGCATCATTTGAGAACCCTAGAGGTCTGCGTTGCGATCCTCCTACTGGGACTTGCCAAAGAACTCACACGGCATCTTTTCTTCCACTGGTACTCCTGCTACCATGGGATCTGTGGGGTATATGACCCAAGCCGCAAGGTTGCTTTTATTACTGGACCTGCTGCAAAGCCTTCTCTTGCTCTGGGCTCCACTTCAAAGCTAGCAACCTTCCTATAAATGGATTGAAGGAGTGTATCTCAGTGTGGAATAGCCTGCAAGCAAATGATAAACAGGCCTGACAAGGGACTTCCCTGGTGGTCCAGTGGGTGAGACTCTGCGCTCCCAATGCAGGGGCCCAGGTTCAATCCCTGGTTGGGGAACTAGATCCCACATGCATGCCGTAACTAAAATATCCTGCGTGCCACAACTAAGACCCAGAGCAGCCAGAATAAAACAATAAATTAAAAAGAAAAAAGATGCCTGACAAGTGGTGTCCTTCTTTTTTATAGATTGGAAGTGAAAGATGCAGTAACCTACCTTCTACTTGGGAGGGGATAGCCCTGCATGACCTACGCTAATCTGGCAGGCCTCTGGATCTTTCTAGGGTTGACTTCTCACGCTCTGGAATTCTGTATGTCTCATCAAGGCATCAAGGGTACATGGCACATTTTGCTCATTAACATGTTTCCTCAAAATGATGGACCAATGTAATTTTTGTGAAATGTCCAAATAGTATGGATCCTTATAGGAGAAAATGGGAGAATTAACATAGTGCCTGGGCAATCCTGTGAATGTATACTGTTGTCATTCCATGCCAATGAAAACTGCTTTCGGTCCTTCTTTTTGAATGATATGGAAAATAATATGCTCACCAGATCAAATGAACACTACATACTTGAGGCTCTGTTAATCTTCTTTAGTAAAGGTCCCACATCCAGCCCAGCAGCTGCAATTGGGGCTACTCCTTTGTTACAGTTAAGTAATGTATGATTATCCACCATCTGGTCTTCATAGATGCCAGAATAAGTAAACGGGAGCTACCACCCCTGCATCCTTTAAAGCTTTGAGGATGGCTCTAATCTCTTCCATGCTCCTCTGAGATGTGACTTGGTTTTTTTATTTACTGTCTTGGCTGGATGGGGAGGTGGGTAGTTTCAGAGGATCCCACTTGACTTTTTCTTCTACAATGAGGCTCTTACTCTAAAAGAAAAACAAGATAAGACATGCGTCTCATCACATTCTAATTAAGAAGAGAGTCATGACTGGAAGAACAAGGCATTTCAACCCCTAAACCTTCACAAAGCTATACATATGGTGTACCTCTCATGACCCAAGGCTCATTCTCTCGTTTCATCTCGTTTACCTCAGTTACACTCTGGCACCTCACTTTAACTGCCTTTCATAGCTCTGGCTTTCTGTCCAGAGGTGTCTCTGCTCTGCAGTGGGTCAACTGCAGCAACCTTCTTAGCTTTTCTGTCAAATGTGCCAACCTGGAAACAGGAGGGGCTTAACACCCTTGACCAGTGGGGAAGGGACCACAGAGAAGTCCTCCTGTCTTATGTCCCTCAGGCAGACAATGGGGAGGTCCATTCCATCTGACTCTTTAGAGAGAGTTCTAGAGAGAATACCTCAGTTTCCCACAGTGGTGATCAGCTTTATACCACATCACACCTTTGATTTCACTTTCCTTCCATCCAGTTTCACTCTGGCACATTCCCACTCCTGCTCCCTATAGGATCGCTGACCAAAACAGCATCACTGTGTGCAAGCTCTTATTTCAGGATCTACTATGTGAGCTCAGTGTGGCACTATGAAACATAAGCTTTATTCATGTTGAGATTGGTTCAAGATGGTGAACTAGAAGAACGTGCTCTCACGCCCTCTTGCGAGAGCACTGGAATCACAACTAACTGCTGAACAATCATCGACAGGAGGAAACTGAAACTCACCAAAAAAGATACCCCACATCCAAAGACAAAGGAGAAGCCATAATGAGACGGTAGGATGGGCACAATCACAATAAAATCAAATCCCACAACTGCTGGGTGGGTGACTCACAAACTGGAGAGCACTTATACCACAGAAATCCACACACTGGAGTGAAGGTCCTGAGCCCCACATCAAACTTCTCAACTTGGGGGTCCGGCAATGGGAGGAGGAATTCCTAGAGAATCTGCTAGCGGGATATGATTGCAGGACTTCAACAGGACTGGGGGACACAGAGACTCCACCCTTGGAGGGCACACACAAAGCAGTGTGTGCATCTGGACCCAGGGGAAGGAGCAGCAACCCCATAGGAGACTGAACGAGACCTAAATGTTAGTGTTGGAGGGTCTCCTACAGAGTCAGGGAGTGGCTGTGTCTCACAGTGAGGACAAAGACATTGGCAGCAGAAGTTCTGGGAAGTACTTCTTGCTGTGAGACCTCCCAGAGTCCACCATTAGCCCCACCAAAGAGCCCAGGTAGCCTCCAGTGTTGGGTCTCCTCAGGCCAAACAACCAACAGGGAGGGAACCCAGCCCCACCCATCAGCAGACAAGCGGATTAAAGTTTTACTGAGATCTGCCCACCAGAGAAACAACCAGCTCTACCCACCACCAGTCCCTCCCATCAGGAAACTTGCACAAGCCTCTTAGATAGTCTCATCCACCAGAGGGCACACAGCAGAAGCAGGAAGAACTACACTCCTGCAGCCTGCGGAACAAAAACCACATTCACATAAAGATAGACAAGATGAAAAGGCAGAGGACTATGTACCAGATGAAGAAACAAGATAAAACTGCAGAAAAAAAACTAAATGAAGTGGAGATAGGTAACCTTCCAGAAAAAGAATTCGGAATAGCGATAGTGACAATGATCCAGGACCTCGGAAAAAGAATGGAGGCAAAGATAGAGAAGATACAACAAATGTTTAACAAAGACCTAGAAGAATTAAAGAACAAACAAACAGAGATGAACAATAAAATAACTGAAATGAAAACTACACTAGAAGGAATCAATAGCAGAATAACTGAGGCAGCAGAAGAGATAAGTGACCTGGAAGACAGAATGGTGGAATTCACTGCTGTGGAACAGAATAAAGAAAAAGAATGAAAAGAAATGAAGACAGCCTAAGAGACCTCTGGGACAACGTTAAACACATCATTCTCATTATAGTGGTCCCAGAGGAGAAGAGACACAGAAACGACCTGAGAAAATATTTTCAGGGATTATAGTTGAAAGTTTCCCTAACATGGAAAAGGAAATAGCCACCCAAGTCCAGGAAGTGCAGAGAGTCCCAGGCAGGATAAACCCAAGGAGACACATAGTAATCAAATTGGCAAAAATTAAAGACAAAGAAAAATTTGTCTTGAAAAATTTTTCCCTTGAAAGCAGCAAGGGAAAAACAACAAATAACATACAAGGGAACTCGCATAAGGCTAACAGCTGATCTCTCAGCAGAAACGCTACAGGCCAGAAAGGAGTGGCATGACATATTTAAAGTGATGAAAGGGAAGAACCTACAACCAAGATTACTCTACCTGGCAAGGATCTCATTCAGATTTGATGGAGGAATCAAAAGCTTTACAGAGAAGCAAAAGGTAAGAGAATTCAGCACCACGAAACCAGCTCTACAACAAACGCTAAAGGAACTTCTCTAAGTGGGAAACACAAGAGAAGAAAAGGACTTACAAAAACAAACCCAAAGCAATTAAGAAAATGGTCATAAGAACATACATATTGATAATTACCTTAAATGTGAATGGATTAAATGCTCCAACCAAAAGACACAGGCTCACAGAATGGATACGAAAACAAGACCCATATATATGCTGTCTACAAGATATCCACTTCAGACCTAGGGACACATACAGACAGAAAGTGAGGGGATGGAAAAAGATATTCCATGCAAATGGAAATCAAAATAAAGCTGGAGTAGCAATTTTCACATCAGAAAAAATAGATTTTGAAATAAAGACTATTACAAGAGACAAAGAAGGACACTACATAATGATCAGGGGATCAATCCAAGAAGAAGATATAACAATTATAAATATATATGCACCCAACATAGGAACACCTCAACACATAAGGCAACTGCTAACAGCTATAAAAGAGGAAATCAACAGTAGCACAATAACAGTGGGGGACTTTTAACACCTCACTTGCACCAATGGACAGATCATCCAAACAGAAAGTTAATAAGGAAACAGAAGCTTTAAATGACAAAATAGACCAGATAGATTTAATTGATATTTACAGGACATTCCATCCAAAAACAGCAGATTACACTTTCTTCTCAAGTGCACACAGAACATTCTCCAGGATAGATCACATCTTGAGTCACAAATCAAGCCTCAGTAAATTTAAGAAAATATAAATAATACAAGCATCTTTTCTGACCACAATGCTATGAGATTAGAAATCAATTACAGGGAAAAAAACGTAAACAACACAAATGCATGGAGGCTAAACAATACGTTACTAAATAACCAAGAGATCACTGAAGAGGAAATCAAAAACTACCTAGAGACAAATGACAATGAAAACACGACGATCCAAAACCAATGGGATGTGGCAAAAGCAGTTCTAAGAGGGAAGTTTACAGCAATACAAGCGTACCTCAAGAAACAAGAAAAATCTCAAATAAACAATCTAACCTTACACCTTAAAGAACTAGAGAAAGAAGAACAAACAAAACCCAAAGTTAGCAGAAGGAAAGAAATCATAAAGATCAGAGCAGAAATAAATGAAATAGAAACAAAGAAAACAAGAGCAAAGATCAATAAAACTAAAACCTGGTTCTTTGAGAAGACAAACCAAATTCATAAACCATTAACAAGACTCATCAAGAAAAAGAGGGAGAGGACTCAAATCAATAAAATTAGAAATGAAAAAGGAGAGGTTACAACAGACACCACAGAAATACAAAACATCCTAAGAGACTACTACAAGCAACTCTATGCCAATAAACCCAACAACCTGGAAGAAATGGACAAATTCTTAGAAAGGTATAACTTTCCAAGACTGAACCAGAAAGAAATAGAAAATATGAACAGACCAATCACAAGTAATGAAATTACAACTGTGATTAAAAAATCTTCCAACAAACAAAAGTCCAGGACCAGATGGCTTCACAGGTGAATTCTATCAAACATTTAGAGAAGAGCTAAAACCCATCCTTCTCAAACTATTCCAAAAAATTGCAGAGGAAAGAACACTCCCCAACTCATTCTATGAGGCCACCATCACCCTGATACCAAAACCAGACAAAGATACTACAAAAAAAGAAAATTACAGACCAATATCATTGATGAATGTAGATGCAAAAATCCTCAACAACATACTAGCAAACAGAATCCAACTACACATTAAAAGGATCATACACCATGATGAAGTGGGATTTATCCCAGAGATGCAAGGATTCTTCAATATATGCAAATCAATGAAGGTGATACACCATATTAACAAATTGAAGAATAAAAACCGTATGATCATCTCAGTAGATGCAGAAAAAGCTTTTGACGAAATTCAACACCCATTTATGATAAAAACTCTCCAGAAAGTGGGCATAGAGGGAACGTACCTCAACATAATGAAGGCCATATATGGCAAACCCACAGGAAACATCATTCTCAATGGTGAAAAGCTGAAAGCATTTCCTCTAAGATCAGGAACAAGACAAGGTTGCCCACTCTCACCACTATTATTCAACATAGTTTTGGAAGTGCTAGCCATGGCAATCAGAGAAGAAAAAGAAATAAAAGGAATACAAATTGGAAAAGAAGTAAAACTGTCCCTATTTGCAGATGACATGGTACTATACACAGAGAATCCTAAAGATGCCACCAGAAAACTACTAGAGCTAATCAATGAATTTGGTAAAGTAGCAGGATACAAAATTAATGCACAGAAATCTCTTGCATTCCTATACACGAATGATGCAAAATCTGGAAGAGAAATTAAGGAAACACTCCCATTTACCATTGCAACAAAAAGAATAAAATACCTAGGAATCAACCTACCTAGGGAGACAAAAGACCTGTATGCAGAAAACTAAAGGACACTGATGAAAGAAATTAAAGTTGCTACAAACAGATGGAGAGATATACCATGTTCTTGGATTAGAAGAATCAATATTGTGAAAATGACTATACTACCCAAAGCAATCTACAGATTCAATGCAATCCCTATCAAATTACCAATGGCATTTTTTTACGGAACTAGAACAAAAAAATCTTAAAATTTGTATGGAGACACAAAAGACCCCGAATAGCCAAAGCAGTCTTGAGGGAAAAAAACGGAGCTGGAGGAATCAGACTCCCTGACTTCAGACTATACTACAAAGCTACAGTAATCAAGACAATATGGTACTGGCACAAAAACAGAAATATAGATCAATGGAACAAGATAGAAAGCCCAGAGGTGAACCCACGCACCTATGGTCAACTAATATATGACAAAGGAGGCAAGGATATACAATAGAGAAAAGACAGTCTCTTCAACACGTGGTGTTGGGAAAACTGGACAGCTACATGTAGAAGAATGAAATTAGAACACTCCCTAACACCATACACAAAAATAAACTCAAAATGGATTAGAGACCTAAATGTAAGACTGGACACTATAAAACTCTTAGAGGAAAACATAGGAAGAACAATCTTTGACATAAATCACAGCAAGATCTTTTTTGATCCATCTCCTAGAGTAATGGAAATAAAACCAAAAATAAACAAATGGGACCTAATGAAACTTAAGAGCTTTTGCATAGCAAAGGAAACTGCAAACAAGATGAAAAGACAGCCCTCAGAATGGGAGAAAATATTTGCAAACAAATCAATAGACAAAGGATCAATCTCCAAAATATATAAATAGCTCATGCAGCTTAATATTAAAAAACAAACAACCCAATCCAAAAATGGGCAGAAGACCTAAATAGACATTTCTCCAAAGAAGACATACAGATGGCCAACAAACACATGAAAAGCTGCTCAGCATCGCTAATTATTAGAGAAATGCAAATCAAAACTACAATGAGGTATCACCTCACACCAGTTAGAATGAGCATCATCAGAAAATCTGCAAACAACAAATGCTGGAGAGGGTGTGGAGAAAAGGGAACCCTCTTGCACTGTTGGTGGGAATGTAAATTGATACAGCTACTATGGAGAACAGTATGGAGGTTCCTTAGAAAACTAAAAATAGATTTATCATATGACCCAGCAACCCCACTACTGGGCATATACCCAGAGAAAACCATAATTCAAAAAGACATATGCACCCCAATGTTCACTGCAACACTATTTACAATAGCCAGTTTATGGAATCAACCTAAATGCCCATTGACAGACAAATGGATAAAGAAGATTTGGTATGTATATACAATGGAATATTACTCAGCCATAAAAAGGAACGAAATTGTGTCATTTGAAGAGATGTGGATGAATCTGGAGACTGTCATACAGAGTGAAGTAAGTCAGAAAGGGAAAAACAAATATCATATATTAACTCATATATGTGGAACCTAGAAAAATGGTACAGATTAACTAGTTTCCAGGGCAGAAATTGAGACACAGATGTAGAGAACAAAAGTATGGACATAAAGGCAGGAAAGTGGGGCAGGGTGGTGGTGGTGGGATGAATTTGGAGATTGGTGTTGACATATATACAGTAATATGTATAAAATGGATAACTAATAAGAACCTGCTGTATAAATAAATTAATTTAATTTAATTAAAATTTTTTTAAAACCCCCAAAACCCACAGTGGGATACCACATTATACCTGTTAGAATGGCTAAAATTTAAAAGACTGACCATATTATGTGTTGGGGGAAGGTGTGGAGGAAATGAAACTCATATGGGCTGCTGGGAATGTACAATGATACAACTTTGAAAATAGTGTGGCAGTTTCTCAAAAAGTTGAAGAAACAGCTGCCATATGACCCAGTCATTCCATTCCTAGGTATTTATCCAAGAGAAAAGAAAGCATATGTTCATGAAAAGATTTGTACATGAATGTTCCTGGAAGGTTTATTTTGAATAGCCTCAAATTTGAAACAACCTTAATGTCTACCAAAAAATGAATGGCTAAACTGTGATGAAAATGTTCATTATCTTGATGATGGTGATGGTTTCCAGTTGTACACATATGCCAAAACTTGTCAAATGGTACATTTTAAATATGTGCAGTTTATTGCATACCAATTGTATATCAGTAAAGTTCTTTTAAAAAAAAGTTTTATTCATGTTATTATAGAAAGTCAAAACATACATGTAGATACTTAGAAGAAAAAGTCATGCAAGACCTACTACCCAAGCGTAAGCTTTCTAGATTGTTACTTATGCATATACTTTTTTGAAAAATGGGACAAGAGTTTTTTAACTTATTCTCATTCTATGTATTGCGATCATTTTTCGTGTGCCTGCTCATGCATGGTATCCTGTCACACAGTGTGACTGCAACTAATTCAACATCGTCTCACATTTGGACTTCAGATTTGTTTCCCAGCTCTGTGATTCTAAAGCAGTGCTATGATTTACATCCCTGAAGCTATTTAAGAAGCAGCAGTAGGTACGGTATCACTCATATGTGGAATCTTAAAAAAACAAAAAGCCAGTTTCATAGAAATAGAATGGTGGTTGCCAGGGGTTGAGGGAAGGGGGGAAATGGGGAGATATAGGTCAAAGGGCACAAACTTTCAGTTATAGAAGAACAAGTTCTGAGTGTCTAATGTACAGCATGGCAACTACAGCTAATAATAAGGTATTGTGTACTTAAAGTTGCTGAGAATAGATCTTAAGCATCCTCACCACACACATAGAGTTAACTATGTGAGGTGATACATGTGTTAATTATCTTGATCTTGGTAATTATTTTTTTTAATTAATTAATTAATTTATTTATTTATATTTATTTATTTTGGGCTGTGTTGGGTCTTCATTTCTGTGCGAGGGCTTTCTCCAGTTGTGGCAAGTGGGGGGCCACTCTTCATCGCAGTGCGTGGGCCTCTCACTATCGGGGCCTCTCGTTGCGGAGCACAGGCTCCAGATGCGCAGGCTCAGTAGTTGTGGCTCACGGGCCCAGTTGCTCCACTGCATGTGGGATCTTCCCAGACCAGGGCTCGAACCCGTGTCCCCTGCATTAGCAGGCAGATTCTCAACCACTGCGCCACCAGGGAAGCCCGATCTTGGTAATTATTTCATTACATTTATAAAATAAAATGTTTGCATATATAAAATCATCATGTCATACACTTTAAATATACATGACTATTTTTGTCAATTATTCCTCAATAAAGTTTGGAAAAGCAAGATGACTAGAAAGAGACCATACCTTTGGAAATTAAGAGGTCTATAGGTCAAAGAAGAAACAGAGAAAAAAAAGTAGCAGTATATCATAGTGGTTGAAATTTTTTACAAGCTCAGGACTCAAGCTGATTGGTTTAAATCCTGGGTACTCTATTAGTTATATAATTTTTTAAAAATATGAATAGTAAAATTTATTTTAAAAATTAAAAAGGTGTGATATACACAGAGATATGCATATGGTATACGCATAAGGAAAGAGGTACCCAACAGATGTTCCCAGGAGTTGGACCTCGGAAGGCTGTTATGTAAAGAGGACCTTTCACTTCTTCAGGTAAAGAGAAACTTTCATTTATTTTCCTAGACATATAGCTTTCTTTAAACTTTTTTTGTGCAAACTACTTGTACTAGAAAATAAATCACAGAGATATAATGTACAACACAGGGAATATAGCCAATAATATAATAATTTTGTGTGATGTGTAATCTAGAAAAATATTGAATCACTATGTAATACACCTGAAACTAGTATTATATTGTAAGTCAAATATGCTTCAATTAAAAAAATTAAATTTTTCTTGTAAAACGTAACATAGATAAATAAAAATGAACAAACCTTGAAGTAGAGGTGGATTTAATCTCAAACCAACATTAAGTACCACCACTTAAATCAAGAAATACAAAATTGCCAAACTCTGTAATCTCCCCCTGTGCTCCCTCTTCCTTACTACTCCTCTCTGTTCCAAAGTTGAAAAGTATCATGACTTTTATTGTCACTACATCCATGCTTTTTTGTAGAGTTTGCCACCCATGCATGAATTTTCACACATTGTAGTATTGTCCTGCCTGTTTGTGAACTTCATATAAATAGAATAATCCAATATGAATTCTGTTGTGCTGACTTCTTTTGTTCAATGTAAAATTCATCCATATTGCAGGATGTAGAAATTTTTTAAAATTTACTTTTTTTTTTGGTGAGAACATTTAAGTTCTACTCTCTTAGCAAATCTCAATTATATAATACAGTGTTATCAACTATAGTCACTATGTTATACGTTAGAGCCTCAGACTGTTACCGAACCAAACAAAGCCAATCTACTGCAACAGATTGTGGTGAAGGAAAGTACAGTGTTTATTGCAGGGCCAAGCAAGGAGAATGGGAAGCTTATGTTCTAAAGATCCAAACTCCCTGATGGCTTTCAGGGAAGGTTTCTTTTTTTTAACATCTTTATTGGAGTATAATAAAGTATAATAACATTGCTTTATAACGTTGTGTTAGTTTCTGCTGTATAAAAAAGTGAATTAGCTATACGTATACATATATCCCCATATCCCTTCCCTCTTGCATCTCCCTCCCACCCTCCCTATCCCACCCCTCTAGGTGGTCACAAAGCCCAGAGCTGATCTCCCTGTGCTATGCGGCTGCTTCCCACTAGCTATCTATTTTACATTTTGGTAGTGTATATATGTCAGTGCCACTCTCTCACTTCATCCCATCTTACCCTTCCCCATCCCTGTGTCCTCAGGTCCATTCTCTGCGTCTGAGTCTTTATTCCTGTCCTGCCCCTAGGTTCTTCAGAACCTTTTTGTTTGTTTTTAGATTCCATATATATGTGTTAGCATATGGTATTTGTTTTTCTCTTTCTGACTTACTTCACTCTGTATGACAGTCTCTGCATCCATCCACATCTCAACAAATGGCCGAATTTCATTCCTTTTTATGGCTCAGTAATATTCCATTGTAAATATGTACCACATCTTCTTTATCCATTCATCTGTCGATGGGCATTTAGTTTGCTTCCATGATCTGGCTATTGTAAGTAGTGCTGCAGTTAACATTGTGGTGCATGTGTCTTTTTGAATTATGGTTTTCTCAGGGTATATGCCCAGTAGTAGGATTGCTGGTCATATGGTAGTTCTATTTTTAGTTTTTTAAGGAACATCCATACTGTTCTCCATACTGGCTGTATCAATTTACCTTCCCACAAATAGTGCAACAGGGTTCCCTTTTCTCCACACCCTCTCCAGCATTTATTGTTTGTAGATTTTTTGATGATGGCCATTCTGACTGGTGTGAGGTGATACCTCCTTGTGGTTTTAATTTGCATTTCTCTAATGATTAGTGATGGTAAGCATCCTTTCATGTGTTTGTTGGGCATCTGTATGTCTTCTTTGGAGAAATGTCTGTTTAGGTCTTCTGCCCAGTTTTGGATTTGGTTGTTCATTTTTTTGGTATTGAGCTGCATGAGCTGCTTGTACATTTTGGAGATTAATCCTTTGTCAGTTGATTCATTTGCAGATGTTTTCTCCCATTCTGAGGGTCATCTTTTCATCTTCTTTATGGTTTCCTTTGCTGTGCAAAAGCTTGTGACGTTCATTCAGTCCCATTTGATTATTTTTGTTTTTATTTCCATTTCTGTAGGAGGTGGGTCTAAAAAGATCTTGCTGTGATTTATGTCATAGGGTGTTCTGCCTCTGTTTTCCTCTAAGAGTTTTATAGTGTCTGGCCTTACACTTAGGTCTTTAATCCATTTTGAGTTTATTTCTGTATACGGTGTTAGGGAGTGTTCTAATTTCATTCGCTTACATGTAGCTGTCCAGTTGCCCCAGCACCACTTATTGAAGAGACTGTCTTTTCTCTATTGTATACTCTTGCCTCCTTTATCAAAGATAAGGTGGGGGCTTCCATGGTGGCGCAGTGGTTGAGAGTCAGCCTGCCGATGCAGGGGACATGGGTTTGTGCCCCAGTCCAGGAAGATCCCACATGCCCCAGAGTGGCTAGGCCTGTGAGCCATGGCCGCTGAGCCTGCGCATCTGGAGCCTGTGCTCTGCAATGGGAGAGGCCACAACAGTGAGAGGCCCACATACCACAAAAAAAAAAAAAAAGATAAGGTGACCATATGTGCATGGGTTTATCCTGTTCCATTGATCTATATTTCTGTTTTTGTGCCAGTACCATATTGTCTTGATTACTGTAGCTTTGTAGTATAGTCTGAAGTCAGGGAGTCTGATTCCTCCAGCTCCGTTTTTTTCCCTCAAGACTGCTTTGGCTATTCGGGGTCTTTTGTGTCTCCATACAAATTTAAGATTTTTTTGTTCTAGTTCCGTAAAAAAATGCCATTGGTAATTTGATAGGGATTGCATTGAATCTGTAGATTGCTTTGGGTAGTATAGTCATTTTCACAATATTGATTCTTCTAATCCAAGAACATGGTATATCTCTCCATCTGTTTGTAGCATCTTTAATTTCTTTCATCAGTGTCCTTTAGTTTTCTGCATACAGGTCTTTTGTCTCCCTAGGTAGGTTGATTCCTAGGTATTTTATTCTTTTTGTTGCAGTGGTAAACTGGAGTGTTTCCTTAATTTCTCTTCAGATTTTGCATCATTAGTGTATAGGAATGCAAGAGATTTCTGTGCATTAATTTTGTATCCTGCTACTTTACCAAATTCATTGATTAGCTCTAGTAGTTTTCTGGTAGCATCTTTAGGATTCTCTACGTATAGTATCATGTCATCTGCAAAGAGTGATAGTCTTACTTCTTCTTTTGTGATTTGGATTCCTTTTATTTCTTTTTCTTCTCTTATTGCTGTCACTAAAATTCTCAAAACTATGTTGAATAATAGTGGTGAGAGTGGGCAACCTTGTCTTGTTCCTGATCTTAGTGGAAATGCTTTCAGTTTTTCACCATTGAGGACGATGTTGGCTGTGGGTTTGTCATACATGGCCTTTTTTATGTTGAGGTAAGTTCCCTCTCTGCCTACTTTCTGGAGGATTTTTATCATAAATGGGTGTTGAATTTTGTCAAAAGCTTTTTCTGCATCTATTGAGATGATCATATGGTTTTTCTCCTTCAGTTTGTTAATATGGTGTATCACATTGATTGATTTGCGTATATTGAAGAATCCTTGCATTCCTGGGATAAACCTCACTTGATCATGATGTATGATCCTTTTAATGTGCTGTTGGATTCTGTTTGCTAGTATTTTGTTGAGGATTTTTAAATCTATGTTCATCAGTGATATTGGCCTGTAGTTTTCTTTTTTTCTGACGTCTTTGTCTGGTTTTGGTGTCAGGGTGATGGTGGCCTCGTAGAATGAGTTTGGGAGTGTTCCGCCCTTTGCTATATTTTGGAAGAGTTTGAGAAGGATAGGTGTTTGTTCTTCTCTAAATATTGGATAGAATTGATAGAATTCTCCTGTGAAGCCATCTGGTCCTGGACTTTTGTGTGTTGTAAGGTTTTTAATCACACTTTCAATTTCAGTGCTTGTGACTGATCTGTTCATATTTTCTGTTTCTTCCTGGTTCAGTCTCAGAAGGTTGTGCTTTTCTAAGAATTTGTCCATTTCTTCCAGGTTGTCCATTTTATTGGCATATAGTTGCTTGTGGTAATCGCTCATGATCCTTTGTATTTCTGCAGTGTCAGTTGTTACTTCTCCTTTTCCATTTCTAATTCTACTCATTTGAGTCTTCTCCCTTTTTTTCATGAGTCTGGCTAATGGTTTATCAATTTTATTTATCTTCTCAAAGAACCAGCTTTTAGTTTTATTGATCTTTGCTATTGTTTCCTTCATTTCTTTTTCGTTTATTTCTGATCTGATCTTTATGATTTCCTTCCTTCTGCTAACTTAGGCGGTTTTTTGTTCTTCTTTCTCTAATTGCTTTAGGTGTAAGGTTAGGTTGTTTATTTGAGATTTTTCTTGTTTCTTGAGGTAGGATTATATTGCTATAAACTTCCATCTTAGAAATGCTTTTACTGCATTCCATTGGTTTTGGGTCGTCGTGTTTTCATTATCATTTGTTTCTAGGTATTTTTTGATTTCCTCTTTGATTTCTTCAGTGATCTCTTGGTTATTAGTAGCGTATTGTTTAGCCTCCACGTATTTGTATTTTTTTACAGTTTTTTTCCTGTAATTGATATCCAGTCTCATAGCATCATTGTTGGAAAAGATATTTGGTATGATTTTAATTTTCTTAAATTTATCAAGATTTGATTTGTGACCCAAGATATGATCTATCCTGGAGAATGTTCCATGAGCACTTGAGAGGAAAGTGTATTCTGTTGTTTTTGGATGGAGCGTCCTGTAAATATTAATTAAGTCCATCTTGTTTAATGTGTCATTTAAAGCTTGTGTTTCCTTGTTTATTTTCATTTTGGATGATCTGTCCATTGGTGAAAGTGGGATGTTAAAGTCCCTTACTATTATTGTGTTACTGTCGATTTCCCCTTTTATGGCTGTTAGCATTTGCCTTATGTATTGAGGTGCTCCTATGTTGGGCATATAAATATTTGCAGTTGTTATATCTTCTTCTTGGATTGATCCCTTGATCATTATGTAGTTTCCTTCTTTGTCTCTTGTAATAGTCTTTATTTTAAAGTCTATTTTGTCTGATATGAGAATTGGTACTCCAGCTTTCTTTTGATTTCCATCTGCATGGAATATCTTTTTCCGTCCCCTCACTTTCAGTCTGTATGTGTCCCTAGGTCTGAAGTGGGTCTTTTGTAGACAGCATATATACAGGTCTTGTTTTTGTATCCATTCTGCCAGTGTATGTCTTTTGGTTGCAGCATTTAATCCATTTACACTTAAGGTAATTATCGATATGTATGTTCCTATTCCCATTTTCTTAATTGTTTTGGGTTTGTTATTGGAGGTCTTTTCCTTCTCTTGTGTTTCCTGCCTAGAGAAGTTCCTTTAGCAATTGTTGTAAAGCTGGTTTGGTGGTGCTGAATTGTCTTAGCTTTTGCTTGTCTGTGAAGGTTTTAATTTCTCCATCGAATCTGAATGAGAACCTTACTGGGTAGAGTAATCTTGGTTGTAGGTTTTTCTCTTTCATCACTTTAAATATGTCCTGCCACTCCCTTCTGGCTTGCAGAGTTTCTGCTGAAAGATCAGCTGTTAACCTTATAGGGATTCCCTTGTATGTTATTTGTTGTTTTTCCCTTGCTGCTTTTAATATTTTTTCTTTGTATTTAATTTTTGATAGCTTGATTAATATGTGTCTTGGCATGTTTCCCCTTGGATTTATCCTGTATGGGACTCTCTCTGCTTCCTGGACTTGATTGACTATTTCCTTTCCCATATTAGGGAAGTTTTGAACTGTCATCTCTTCAAATATTTTCTCAGACACTTTCTTTTTCTCTTCTTCTTCTGGGACCCCTATAATTGGAATGTTTGTGCATTTAATGTTGTCCCAGAGGTCTCTGAGACTATCCTCAATTCTTTTCATTCTTTTTTCGTTATTCTGTTCTGCAGTAGTGAACTCCACCATTCTGTCTTCCAGGTCATTTATCCGTTCTTCTGCCTCAGTAATTGTGCTATTGATTCCTTCTAGAGAATTTTGAATTTCATTTATTGTGTTGTTCATCCTTGTTTGTTTGCTTTTTAGTTCTTCTAGGTCCTTGCTAAACATTTCTTGTATTTTCTCCATTCTATTTCCAAGATTTTGGATCATCTTTACTATCATTACTCTGAAGTCTTTTTCAGGTAGACTGCCTATTTCCTCTTCATTTGTTTGGTCTGGTTGCTCCTTCATCTGCTGCATATTTCTCTGTCTTCTCATTTTGCCTAACTTGCTGAGTTTGGGGTCTCCTTTTTGCTGGCTGCAGGTTCGTAGTTCCCGTTGTTTTTGGTGTCTGCCCCCAGTGTGTGAGGTTGGTTCAGTGGATTGTGTAGGCTTCCTGGTGGAGGGGACAGGTGTCTGTGTTCTGGTGGATGAGGCTGGATCTTGTCTTTCTGGTGGGCAGGACCACGCCTGGTGGTGTGTTTTTGGGTGTCTGTGAACTTATTGTGATTTTAGGCAGTCTCTGTGCTAGTGGGTGGGTTTGTGTTCCTGTCTTGCTAGTTGTTTGGCATGGAGTGTCTGTCACTGGAGCTAGCCAGTTGTGAACGGAGCTGGGTCTTAGCGTTGAGATATACAGTTGCTCCCAAAGTTCACTGCCTCTAATTTGGGATGATTCATTGTCTATTCAGGTATTCCACAGATGCAGGTACATCAAGTTGATTGTGTAGATTTAATCCACTGCTCCTGAGGCTGCTGGGAGAGATTTCTCTTTCTCTTCTTTGTTCACACAGCTCCTGGGGTTCAGCTTTGGATTTGGCCCCGCCTCTGTCCGTAGGTCGCCTGAGGGTGTCTGTTCCCTGCCCAGACAGGACGAGGTTAAAGGAGCAGCTGATTAGGGGGCTCTGGCTCACTCAGGCCGGGGGGAGGCAGGGGTACGGAATGCAGGGCGAACCTGTCACGGCAGAGGCTGGCGTGACGTTGCACCAGCCTGAGGCGCGCCGTGCGTTCTCCCGGGGAAGTTGTCCCTGGATCACAGGACCCTGGCAGTGGCGGGCTGCACAGGCTCCCCGGAAGGGGGGTGTGGATAGTGACCTGTGCTCACACACAGGCTTCTTGGTGGCGGCAGCAGCAGCCTTAGTGTCTCATGCCCGTCTTTGGGGTCCGCACTGATAGCCGCAGCTCGCGCCCGTCTCTGGAGCTCGTTTAGGTGGTGCTCTGAATCCCCTGTCCTCGCGCACCCCAAAGCAATGGTCCCTTGCCTCTTCGGCAGCTCCAGACTTTTTCCCGGACTCCCTCCCATCTAGCCGTGGCGCACTAGCCCCTTCAGGCTGTGTTCACGCAGCCAGCCCCACTCCTCTCCCTGCGCTCCAACCGAAGCCTGAGCCTCAGCTCCCAGCCCCGCCCGCCCCGGCGGGTGAGCACACAAGCCTCTCGGGCTGGTGAGTGCCAGTCGGCCCTGATCCTCTGTGCGGGAGTCTCTCCGCTTTGCCCTCCGCACCCCTGTGGCTGCGCTCTCTTCCGTGGCTCCGAAACTTCCCCCCTCCGCCACCCGCAGTCTCCGCCCGTGAAGGGGCTTCCTAGTGTGTGGAGACCTTTCCTCCTTCACGGCCCCCTCCCACTGGTGCAGGTCCCATCCCTATTTTTTGTCTCTGTTTATTCTTTTTTCTTTTGCCCTACCCAGCTACGTGGGGAGTTTCTTGCCTTTTGGGAGGTATGAGGTCTTCTGCCAGCGTTCAGTAGGTGTTCTGTAGGAGTTGTTCCACATGTAGATGTATTTCTTACGCGGGCCTCTCACTGCTGCGGCCTCTCCCGTTGAGGAGCACAGGCTCCGGACGCGCAGGCTCAGCGGCCATGGCTCACGGGCCCAGCCGCTCCGCGGCATGTGGGATCCTCCCGGACCGGGGCATGAACCCGTGTCCCCTGCATCGGCAGGCGGGCTCTCAACCACTGCGCCACCAGGGAAGCCCTAGATGTATTTTTGATGTATTTGTGGGGAGGAAGCTAATCTCTACGTCTTACTCCTCCGCCATCTTGAAGGTCCTCCATTATATAATTTTTTACAAGTTGCTCAACTTCTCTAAGCCTCAGTCTCCTTGTGTAAACATGTAATAATAATAGTAGGTAATAATAATAATGTCATACATAATAGGATTGCTATAAGCATTCTAAATTAATTTGTGCAAAGCACTTAGAAGAGTGCCTGGTGCATAATAATTGTTCAGTAACATTTAGCCATTATTATTGATTATTTCATTAGTATTAATTCCTAGGAGTAGAATTGTTTGTTCAAAAGGTATGCATTTTTGAGGTTTTGTTATAAATTGCCAAATTTAAGCTTAGAATTAATATTCGTAAATCAACATTCATACTGTCATTAACATCAATGATATTTTGGGAATTCCCTGGTGGAACAGTGGTTAGGACTCCACACTCACTGCTGAGGGCCTGGGTTCAATCCCTGTTTGGGGAACTAAGATCCCACGAGCTGCATGCCCCCCCCCAAAAAAAAATCAATGGTATTTCCATGGGTGCAAATATGTGTATTGTTTTTAATACAAGAGGCTAAATTTAAATATTCTTTAAAATAGTTTTTACTTGGAAATAATGCCAGGAGTCATCTGGTTCCATTTTTTTATCAGCAAGGATAGGTCAGTTTATGCTGTGGTAACAGGCAATCCCATAATCTCAGTAATTTAAAACAACACAGATTATTTCTCACTCATGCTACAAGTCCAACGTTAGTGTAATGGGGTAGGAAGGATCGTGTCTACTCCTTGTATGTCATGGACTCTGGCTCACAGGGGTGCCATGATGCTTCCATGATCTACAAGGCGGGAAAACGAGAAAGTGGCAATACATGCACTGGCTCTTAAAGCTTCTGCCTGATGTGATGCACATTAGTTCTGCTCATATTTTATTCTTCAAATAAGACATGTAGTCACACCTAA
The DNA here is from genome assembly GCF_000442215.2 of Lipotes vexillifer. Lineage (NCBI taxonomy): Eukaryota > Metazoa > Chordata > Mammalia > Artiodactyla > Lipotidae > Lipotes > Lipotes vexillifer. Next base: position 3,570,104 of record NW_006770652.1, read on the forward strand.
CTTCAACAGGCATAGAGAATTACAGTTCTACTCTGCACTGAGGAGAAAAGTATCAGGCTATTCATGAACAACTTAATGACTACCACAGACTTCCTTGTTTTTACATTTATTTTCACTTTTTAAATGTAAATGTTATTTATTTTTAGAAATAGGTGATACATTCACATGGTTCAAAATTCAAAAGCTATAAAATGTTATAGAGTGAAAAAGTCTATACCCTTCGATCTTTCTCTTTCCCTGGGCGCCAACCAGTGTTAACAATTTTCTTGTGTTTCTTCCAGAAATATTCTATATATATACCTTATTAGCAAATACTTGTGTGTGTGTGTGTATTCTCTGTTTTCCCTCAGATTCATTATCTGCCTTTCATGGATCTGCTCTGTGGTCAGGGAGATAGCACCCAGGTTGCCTTATCCTCTGACTTAGAGCTGAGTTTGGTCAATGTGAGGCATCAGTAGATTAAAGGGCAGGAGAGGAAAAAGGTTGGGTTATTCCCCACGACCACCACCACTGACATTTTCTTCTTCTGAGCTACTGTTGGGGCGGTGGCTGAATCCCTCTACAGTTGCAGCTCTTGCTGGGAGTGCCTCCTCCCGGTCTTTATCTCACACAGGCTCTGTTAACACCCTTCCGACTTCTTGCCCCATGAGACTTAGGGATGATGGTGGCTTCCTGCCACTGATGGTCCCTGGGGGCCTCAGCATCTTTCTCTTTTTTAAAAACAGCTTTGTTGAGGTATAATTCACATATGATACAATTCACTCACTTAAAGTGTAAAATTCCTTTTTTGGATATTCACAGATTTTTCAGCCTCTCTTTGTGTTTCCTTAACCTTGATCACACCCTTCAATAAATTTTCTTCAGATTTTTTTCTCTATTTTTTTTTGGCGGGGGGGTGGTGCTGTGTCAGGTCGTTGAAGCATGCAGGATCTTTCTTTCCAGTGCTCGGGCTTCTGTGGCTTGCACGCTCCAGAGCTCATGGGGTCTGTAGCTTGTGGCACACGGGATGTCTCGTTGAGGCGTGTGAGCTCAATAGTTGTGGTGCGCGGGCTTAGTTGCCCTGTGGCATGTGGGATCTTAGTTCCCCAACCAGGGATCGAACCCGTGTCCCCTGCATTGGAAGATGGATTCTTTACTACTGGACCACCAGGGAAGTCCCAAATTTTCTTCAGATTTTCATCTAAGTGTGTTTTCTGTTTCCCCGTGGGAACTATCTAATTGTATACCTGGTGGCATGCTGGTGCCAGCTCATACCAACTCATCAGAGCTGATTGTTAAATTTTCACGAGTTTTGTGTGCTGGTTATCAAACACAGCCACTATTTTAAAATAAATAAAAGAAACTTACAATTAAATAAATTATAACAGATAATAAATACTAAAATTTTATCACTTCCTGATTATTTTACCACATTTCTCTATTATATGTGTGTTGTGAGATTATTTGCATCTACTGTATCTGAAAGGTGCAAATGCTGTATAATGACGTTCATGTAGGTACGTGCATCTCTTTGCAACTCTGTATTCAGTGATGTCACATTTGTAGCTTGAAATTGGCCATAGTGGGAGTATTTCCACCACAGAAATCAGAATATGATGCAATCAGTACTTAATTTTTTGTTTCACTGATTGTCTAGACTTAAGAAAATGATGGTAAATATGTTAATAATACAAATTAAACCTAAATGTTTGTCATTGTGAATATAATAAAAAATTAAAGAAATATTCTTCCAATATTTGAAATTATTATCCAGTCCAGCAAAGAAGTCACTCACAGCACTGAGGAACCAGTGAAGCCCCAGAATACACGTTCATTGTTTCCCTTTCACTTTACTTGTCAACCATCATTCATGGAACTACACTTGGGGAGCTGGTAGTTGAACATTTACCAGCACACCATGGTATAAACACACACACACACCCCAACTATCATTCCATATCGCTAACAGAGCTTCCTCAGTCTTTTTAGGTTTACTTTGTATACCTTGTTGATGGATAGTTAGGCTGCAATATTTCACTGTTACAAAACAAAGCTACAGTGAATCACCTATGAATCATCTGTAAATGCATTTGTAATTTCGATAGTTATTTCAAAATTGCTGTCTATGAAAATCATCACCAATTGCTACGCCTACCAGTAATACACAAGAATGTCTGTTTTCCCACACCCTCAGCAATACAGCATGCTGTCAAATGCTTTGTATTTTGCTGTACCATTATTATTATTGCTCATTAATAATCCATCTAAGATTTTTAAAAATGCAGTTTTTAGCTAATACCATGCATCAATTATTGCATTTAATAATAATTGCAATTCTATTTTAAATGATAGCCTTGAAGTGATTTGTTTGAGAACTGGTAACATTTATTCTTAGAGATACAATTCAATATTTTGACTCTTCCACTTCAAAAGGGATATGGGAGTATTTTTCTAGTAGACACAGGAAAAAGTGAAAGAGAAATGTCACTTTACAAAAGAAATGTCCATATAAATGCAGTGATTGCATGGCAGTGCTTGACCATCCTGTACTACAGTCCCCTGGGCTCCAAGCTGCAGAGCTCCCCTGGGGCGGTGGAAGAGAGAGCCAGGCAAAAGTGGAATTGTTTCTGCTAAGGTGCAATCAGACCCACTGTCAAGGTCCTAAGGGATTTTGAGCAAAACCTCCACTTATCCACACATAGTTTATAAGCTAGGTTTGAGATGGAAAATGTGCATTCATATACTTTAACTTCCTCGGCATCTCTCCCTTTCCTATCCCCTTTTCCACTTCAAAAAGAAATAAAGTCTTCTGAACCTGTAACTGATAAAGCCTGGGCTGGAAGAAAGTGCATAAAGATTGAGACCTGACCGACCATGTTTCCTTGTTCACATGGCTTATGGGTCATCATCCTTCCCTTCATAAACAGGTGCTAGTAACTGACATCAAAAATCTCTTTCTGGGCTTCCCTGGTGGCGCAGTGCTTGAGAGTCCGCCTGCCGATGCAGGAGACGCGGGTTCGTGCCCCGTTTCGGGAAGATCCCACATGCCGCGGAGCGGCTGGGCCCGTGAGCCATGGCCACTGAGCCTGCGCGTCCGGAGCCTGTGCTCCGCAAATGGGAGAGGCCACAACAGTGAGAGGCCCGCATAACGCAAGAAAAAAAGCCCGCGTACCGAAAAAAAAAAAAAAAAAAAAAAAATCTCTTTCTATCCCCTAAATTCGCTGGAGTCAGATTCAGTTTTTGACTCCCAGCTGACTGTGCAGTTAGCTCTGTAACACTTGGAAGTTACTTGACCTTTTGACCTTCAGTTTCCTCATCTTTAAAATGGAGATAATAACAGTTCCCCTCATATGGTTACTGTGAGGAAATGAGATAATCCATATAAGATATACAGCCAGGGCTTTACATATACATGCTATTGCTTAATACATGTTATCCATTATTTTATAGAAACATATACATTGTATGCGCCCTTATTAAGCAGTAGAAATTCAGTCATTCACAGATTTTTTCTGTTGCCTTTATGAAATTCTGAGCTGAAGAACTTAATTAGATATTCCTATACAGAGATCATTGCTGAAGTAGATCTTGACCGAATGGAGCAGATGAAAGTAGAAAAACTCTGCTCTTCACAACCATTATCATGAGCTTTATTTCTGTCTGGATTGGCTACATGATACATTTGAGTTGATCCAGTCTTAATCTTAAGCAACCATTTATTTTGCTGAACAAAATTAGAGCTTATGTGCATTTATTATAACATATATCCAGGCCCTATTTAATCTCCTAGGAGAAGAAATTTACTAAATGATACCCTGGTGTTCTAGAAGGGCTTACTCAACTTAATGGAGGATGTCCTTTATTCACACAGAGTAGATTAGACATGTTCGTTCTTTCTGATGATTCTGCATTGGAATTTAGCTGACCTGGGAGTTGGCTGTGCATAAAAAAGCATGGAACACACCTTTCTTTGGGCCACAGTTAAAGTATATACAGAGAGTGTGGAAAAGAGTTTTTCCAAGAAAGTCCAATATGGCCTAACATACATTGAGTGCGTGGCAGAGCTTATGTCTCTGTCTCTTCTGTTGCAAGTAGCAAAGCAACTGACCTGATTATAAGACTGATTTTTTTTTTTTTTTTTTAATATGTACACGGGCCTCTCACTGTTGTGGCCTCTCCCGTTGCGGAGCACAGGCTCCGGACGTGCAGGCTCAGCGGCCATGGCTCACGGGCCCAGCAGCTCCCCGGCATGTGGGATCTTCCCGGACCGGGACACGAACCCGTGTCCCCTGCATCGGCAGGCGGACTCTCAACCACTGCGCCACCAGGGAAGCCCAAGACTGATTTTTGAAAAATAGGTTCAGTTCAAACGGAGAAGTATTTCTTGAGAATGTAATTATCTGCAAGGCACTGTGCTGGGTGGTGTGAATAATAATAAAACAAAGAAGGTAATATCTCTGCTCTCAAGAAGTCACCATCTACAGGAACAGACAAATAAGTGTGGAACAGACAAATAAGTGTGGAACAGACAGTAACAAAATGTGGTAAGAGCTCCACTAGTAGTATGCAAAAATGTTACGTGGTAAGAAAGCCACTAATTCCACTGGGGTGGCAGGGAGGAAGCTGCTAAGGAAGACTTTGTAGAAGTGACACTTGAATGGGATCTTAGAGGATCTATAAGATTTTTGGAGGCAGCGGGTAGAGAAACAGAGAAGCAGCATGACCCGAGGCAGAGAAGCTCCGTGGTGGGAGATGAAGGTCAGGAGATTTGCTAATCCAGGTAATAAAGGAGGCAACAGTCTTCCTAGAGTGTGTGGACTCTACCCTGAAAGCAACAGTGAAAATGGAAGCTTCTCAGTTGCGGCAGTGACCTGTCCAGGTTTGGTCTGGAGAAGGTTGTTGCAGAAGCAGTGATTGAGATCAGGGAAGAGGGGAGAGGAGCTTGCCAAGGGGGCCTGTGGTCAGAGAAGAGGCTGGAATGATAGCTCCGGAGAACATCTAAGGGTGAGCTATAGAAGAGAAACAAGTGAAGAGGCCTTGGAAGACGTGATCTTCAGAATCAAGAGAATCGTGAGACATATAAAGAAGCAAAGAAAGGGGCGAGGAAGAAGAGTTGATCTACGTGTCAACCATAGCGCACAGTTCCAGTGGGAAGGAAACATAAAGGAATCCATTGGATGGGGCAACTAGACTATTTTTAGCAACCCTTCTGAGACCAGTTTCAACAGAATGCGCAGAGTGGAAACCAGATACTGTGCCAGACATGGAAAAAATATTTATATCATACAGGAAATTTAAAGATAGGCAGGAGCTGATGTTGCCTCCCTCAAGGAGGGGTGAGTTTAAGAGCAACCGATGGGAATCATGAGACATAGGAGCCCCAGAAGTCCCAAGCCCAAAACCAGACAGACGAAAAACATTTGCAGAATGAAGTCAGCCTCCCTCCTCGGATGATATCACTTTGTTCCTCAGATGTTTCACCCAGACGGCATGAGTCAACCTCTTTATTTGGGCATAGGAGAGCTACCTTTTGTGCTATGTGCCAGTTCAGAAGTGTGTGCTAGTCTGGTTTAACTCTGCCAAATTATTTTCAGCTATGACCTCACCACCAGTCCATGGTAGGTAACCTGTTTAGTATCTTACAGCTTGAATTCCAGGACACTCAATTTTATGTAATGTAATCTTCATTGGGTTTTCCCCCCTTGCATCTGGAAGACACCAGGTTTATTTTTTACAAGTACATTCATAACCAATGTAAAAAAAGCAAAAGTAGAAATGTCAGAAGCCACCATAAATAGATCCAAGAGATTATGTAGATTACTGGACATGACTAGAGTAATAGGAATAGCTTCCACGAATTCAGTGCCTATTATTTGCCAGACAGTTTTCATAGATTGTTTCTAGTTCTCACTATAGTCCAAAAATATAGCTGTGATTTTCAGCTGAAAAAAATTAAGGAACTTGCCTATGTTCACTCAGGCAGCAAATGGAATAATAGGGACTCAAAACTACACCTGACCCCGAAACCCTGGTCTTCCATCACACTCCAAAATGTCATGGTGTCCATAATTGTAAAAGAAAAGTGAGCCACGTCAGATCAGGTATGTTCACAAGTGATGGCTTAGACATTGATTTCTAGAAGCTCTTATAAGATAGATGTAAACTGCCCATCTAACTTTAATTTAGACACAAAAGCATTACAAGTTGCCTGTAGTTGACCAAACTTAATAGTGAGTGACCCTCTATCTTGGATGGGGCATCAGAGGAGAAGGCAAGAAGGGAGAGAAGACAAGAGGATTACATAACAGGAACTAACAGGGAAATTCAACATTAAAGAAAAGCTGGAGATGGGTTCTCGTAAGATCTTGAGAAGGTGTAACTTTTCTGGAATTCTGAACTACAGTGATTCTTTCTTTGGCTAAATTATAGTGAGATCACTCATCAGAATTTTATTTGTTTTATACTAAACTCATTGCTGTGGCCAACAAGCAAACCTGTGATATTTATTTAGGCAGGAAAAGGGAACTAACATTTGGTCAGTGCCTGGTGAAGAGTAGTTGTAAGTGTGAATGAGTGTCTACTTTGCTCTGGACACTGTGCCATGGGGTTTAAATCGAAATGAAGGAGAGGGACATTGATTTGGGTTTTTCAGGCTGGAATGCTGAGTGACCAAGTGTTTGGTATTTGATACTATTACAGGGCTATTTCCAAATGAAGCACACAAAAAGGAATTATTTTGGGAAGGTCATAGGGACATCAGTGTCTTATAGATTTGTTGTGTCTAAAGATTCCATGTAACAGCGAAGGAGAAACTAAAGGAAGGGGAGCAGGGAGGATGCTGCTTCTGGATGCTGGTACCCAGCACAGTGCCTGGCACGTGGGAGGCAATCAGCAAACATTTGTTGTGCTGTCCCTCACTTTATAATCAGTGTAAGTCATGTCCTCAATTCAGCTTCCTGGGGTCACATTTTCCTTTGTATCCAAATAACACCATCTTTCAAATTCTCACCCTCCTTGATGACAGTGAAATTCTCAAGAGCAGGGACCAGCTTCCTGTTGCTGAGCATTTTTCCCAACACCAACAAGGTACTTGGCATATGGCAGATATTTGAGGAATGTTGTTGGCTGGGTGAATGAAGCCTGCATCATTAAAGATTTTGTCACCAAACATTTCTGAGGACACCCAGGTAGTCCTGGTTTTCGTTGTCATCTCAGGTCGAGACTGCTGATCAACCCGCTGTGTGGCAATTGCCTCTCTGGGCTGCTGTGATCTCCTCACCCACTTTGCTTAATCATGGACTCAACTACTCTGAGCCACCTCCTGAAACAACTCCTAAGAGGCTTTGGCGGTTTAACAAATTTAACTCAATTCTTTTTTTTTTTTTAAACCATTTTACTGAAATATAGTTGACCTGTAAATAGCTGTACTTATTTAATGTATACAAGTCAGTGAGTTTGGGGTTAAGTACGCACGCATGAAATCACAACCATGAAGGCCGTAAACATACACATCACCTCCCAAAGCTGTCTCCTTACTCCTTTAACCTTAGCAGAAAGTCAGCCCTCTGCTTGGCATACAGTGGGTACCCAGGAACAAATTTAGTGTGTTCAGTAAAGATAAAAGGCTGCTCAAGTCGATGGAAACAGCAACTGAAAGGGACAACTCGGGTTGTCACATAGTGATCAGATGCAATGTCTAACAGTTACATGAGTAGAAAAATTCACTTAAGTGCCATTTGCTAGACTGTCTTTTGGGGAGGAGATAAAGCCTTCCATACTGAACAGCCTGTGAGTAAACACTTGATCCATTTTCTTGGAAACTGGCAATACCTTCTACTTCCATTGGCATCAGGGGCTCTTTGCCTTGTTTTAGCTAGATCTTTCCCAATTCTGTCTTCAGAAGAGTTAGTTACTAAAAGATCCCTAACCATCACTTTTTTCAGGTGACTGAAGAGAGCGGGAACACTTGTGTTCATAACAACAAAATAGTCGTTGCCCTTCCACGTGTTCGTAGGGCGCCCCTTCGCAGAATAGGTCTTCAGCAGTGTGAGAGGGGCTCTTTTTCATCTAGCTTTGGCCAAGACATACGACCTGGGGGGCCACAAAAATACTCCTCCACATCTCGACGGGAGTTTTGTAGCAGTTCCGCAGCACAGTTGCCTTCTGCCACATTGTCGGATCTTAAGCACAGACATCCATCCTCCAGGACTGACTGCACGGGCTCCACCCCGTCCGTGTCCACAGCGCAGAGCCTGCAGGCGAACGCGATGGCTTTCTCCGGCCGTGCTACGGTCTCTCGGCTGCCGCAGTCCGCAAGCGCTAGCGGCTCCAGGATCTGGCCCACTTCCCTGGGGGGGGCAGTGAGGACAACTTCCAAGATCTAGAGAGACTGGGGCATTTGTCCTGTCTCCCACTGGCTGCCCTGCCCCATAGCTCCCCATCCTACTGCATTTCACTGTTTAATGGACTATGGCTGAAGGGGGGGGGGGGGGGGGCGGGGGCGGGGATAAGGCGGAGGGTGTGGGTCACGTGTGGTGCCCACACCACCTCCCGCCGCCCTTCAGCACCCGCCTAGATGCTCTGGCCTCTACCCGGGGACCCACCTTGGAGGTGAAGCCCCGGCGCCCGCCCGCCGAGGCCCGAAGACCCAGCCACACCTAACTCAATTCTTGAGGATGACAGAAGGGATTGATGACACTGGAAGCAAAGTTAAAATTATATACCAAATAACATTGTTCCAAGACTCCACAGACCATGCTTCTCAGGCGGTCCCCGCAGTTTTCCTTCTTTAGTCCCTGGATGACATCAAGTTACTGGGGTATGTTTCCTCCCACTGATGACAGTTCCAGCTGACTCCGCTGCGGGTTGAATATTCTCCCCTCCTCCCCAATTCATGTCTACCCAGAACCTGTGAATATGACGTTATTTGGAGTAGGGTTTTGCAGATGTGATCAATTTAAGATGACATCCTATTGGGTTAGGGTAGGTCCTCCTAAATCCAATGACCAGTATCTATAAAAAGAGGGAAATTTTTATTAAAAATATTTATTTTTTAATAAAAACAGACACAGAGGAGATAAAGGGGAGAAGGCTATGTGAAAACTGCGGCAGAGATTAAAGTCATGCTTCCGCAAGCCAAGGGGAACACCAAGGATTGCTGGCAACCACCAAAATCTATGAAGAAGCAAAGAAGAGTCCTTCCCTACAGTCTTTGGAGGGAACATGGCCCTGCTAACAACTTGATTTTGGACTTCTAGCCTTCAGAACTGTGAGAGAATAAATTTCCGTTGTTCCAGCTTGTCGTAATTTATGATGGCAGCCTTAGGAAACAAATACACTGTGCCTGCTTCCTGAAATCCAGGACTCTGACATCTGTCCTGGCTCCAGTCAGACGAAGTGGGAAGAGAAGGAAAAAAATCAGTTCACATCAAAGAATCTCCCTAAGATTACTTCCCATCCCCACTGTCACTGGGAAAGCTTTTAGTGTATTTCATAGGGAAGTTCAGCTAGTTTTTCTCAATCCCTCCTTGTCAGACCAGGCTGGGAGTGAGGGGTGGCTTACCTTTGTAGGCCCCCTGCTCAGAGAGCCTTCCCTTGGCATCAGATCTGAAGCAGCCGCCCTGCTGCCACACTGTCTAGCACATTACTGGGCTATATATTCTTCATAGCAATACCTGAAATTATCTTATTCACTCAATTTTTTAATTGACTGAAATCATACCCCTCCCCCAGAAATTTAACGTCTATGAGAACAGACCTCATGTCTTTGTCTCAAGGCCATATCTGAAGTTCTCAGAACAATGCCTGAAACATAGCAAGTGTTCAAAAACATTTATTGACTGACTGAATGAATAACATTGCCAAATGCATAATAATGTCAATCCCCAACTTAGAGATCTTCACTCAAGAGAGGAACTCTACATGTCTCCTAGAAGGGGGATAGTAATGAAGGGTGGGGGTCATTTATGTTAATAGGCTATAAAAGGAAGACTAGGAAAGATGGTTTATTACAAACACATGAATAGAGCGGATTCTAAAGAATCTCCTTCCTCCTAAAAGTGAAGAGTAGGCCTACAGACATCCAAATGTATCTTGGCTTTAAAGCAAAAGGATGCTGCATTCTGTAGCAGGCATGTGAAAGTCGTCAAATGATGTGCTAAATATATGCAAATAATTAAATTGAATTATTAACATTCAGACCTTACATGATGTTGAATTTACTATTGCCCAGGATATTTTCTTCTTTTTCTCGCAGGTCAGAATTTTTAAAGCAGTTCTGAAGGGAGGGGAGTTTTTATCCTACTGGAGTCTTAGAGCATGGAATATCTTATCAGCTCTTACAGCTATGTATGCTGGAGTGCTTCAAAGAGACAGAAATAAGATGGCTAGCACTTTTAGTTGGCAAGGCTGGATGCATTAGACAGATGACCTTTCATAAGAAGTCCATTCCTTGAGTTAGAAAACACAGCCAATCCCCACCCAACCTGAATAAGATATGTTGGTCAGAGGCACATGAGCACAAGCATGCCTTTATATTTCACTTTAATAAATTCCTGCTTATTGCACCAAAAGGCAACCTGATATGTTTTTGCACAAGTCTTTGAAAAAGTATATCTTCCTAATGAAAAATGATTATTGTATCGCTGAAAACTGGGACACCACATACACCAAATATGTGTATTTTTCCACATCATTTTATGATGTTGAGAAATCATCCTGACTAATCACCCAGGCATATTATCAAAAATTGAGCAAGGGAAAATCAAAATATGAAGGTAAGTGAAAGAAAGCAATATGATTAACAAAGGAGGAAACGTCAGTCAAAGACCGATTTCAGTCAATTCACTGGCAGTGTCTGTTGTGGTAGATTTTAATGGATAAGTTGAACAGACAGATTTGTGTGTCTGAGGCTTTAGGGAGGTATCGGTTTGGGAGACTTGACATTCAGGTATCTGTCACAACTGTAAGAGTGTGTGAGGTCTGCCAGGGAGGACACGTAGAGCAAAAAAGAGAAGAGAGCTAGTGGGAAAATGAGAGAATATCGAGACCTATGGAGTGGGCAGTGGTTAGGAAGGTGGCCAAGAAGAAAGGATTAGAAGGGCTTAAGAAGTCTCAGGGAAATGTGGTGTCACCAAAGCCAAGGGTTGAGAATTTTAAGGAAAAAGTAGTCTCCAGCAATACATTCAGCAGAAAGATCCACTAAAATAAGGACAAAATGTAATCAATGGATTTCTCAGTAGAAAGTCACTGACTGCTCTTGAAAATCATGTTTTAGCGGAATGGTTGGGACAGAGCTATGCTGCAACTGTGAACTGAAGGGGAGGCTGAGGAAGCGAAGCCTTCCGGTAAGTGTAGACAACTTTCAAAAGTCTGATGGGTAGAGGAGAAAAGAGATGGTAGAAAAGGTAGGGGCAGGTGGAGGGGTTAAGGAATCTTTTGGGATTTTGAATAGAAAAAGATCATTTTCCCTTCCATTCTGAGCAAAGAAACTCAAGCAACACTGTCTAAGGCAGTGCCTCTTTCAACTGTTCCAGTTGCATTGTTTTCTTTCTGTTAAAAATCCTTCTGGTAAACTAAACAAACAAAAATAACAAACACACAAAATAGAGTCTTTCTTTCACTGGATCCCATTTGACAGGTAAGGAAAGCAAATATTCTGATTGTGTTCTATTACTGAAAGATGTGCATAAATATTTGTACTAATTAACAAGTCTTTGTACAACTATTGAGTATCCTCAGGTTTTTAACTTAGGATTTGTTTTCCTGATTCTAAAAGTTATAGACGCTCATTGGAAACACACACACACACACACACACACACACACACACACACACACCAGAAAAGAAGTAAGAAGGAAAACACTGCTTTTTAAAAACTGCCTGTAAATGTGAAACTCTGCTAGAAATTCCAATTGTCTGTTCAGGCAAGGTAGATTCACTTACGATCTGACATGTGCATGTTTATGACTGTTGGAGTCTTTCTGTTTGTTCTTGAGTCTTAGTTTTTAATGTAAACAAGATAATACTCAGAATGGGTATAAGTTTGGTGGAAATATAAACTGTTATTACCTTTCTGTATCAGGACCTTTAAAAATTACTATCCTCTAACCCAGTAATTCTAAGAATTTAGCTAGTGAAATGATTAGAAGTTGTCATAAATATTTAAGTACAAGACTCATAATTGAATCTTGGAAAAACAATCTAAAATCCAATAATGTAAAATCATTAATAAGTATGGTAAATCCATGTGATACAACCAGTAAACTCAGATTTTTTTCAAGAATATCTAATGACCTGGGAGAATGTTTTTGATACAATACAAATTCAGGGTGTAGTTTTTCAGTATGTTCTGAATGTTGTAAAAAGAAAACACACACACACATTAGTATATAAATGTTTAAAAATTGTCTTGAAATAAAATATATTAAAAAATTCAGTAAGATGCTAATAGTTCTGTATCCAGGTGGTTCTGTTATGGCTGATTTGTATTTTCCTATTATACACTTTTCTGCATTCCTAAATTTTCTACAATGACATGCACTGTTTTTAATAATCAGGAAAAAATTAATAATCAAAATGACGTATCTGACGTTGAATTTGTGAATTCTAATAACTGTGTACCAAAACCCATTAGGTTCAATGTCACTCAAACCAAGTGTACTTGAAGCTTTCTAAAAACCTTGGAGTTCTGAAATGACACAATGTCATTCTGTGAATGATGCTTTCCTTGGGAGCAAATCAGCAATACTCCCAGTGTTTGGCAAGCAGCCTTTACAGGTAACAACTTTAGGAAATTTAGATAGTCCTGTTGAAAATGGCAGTGTAGGGACTTCCCTGGTGGTGCAGTGTTTAAGTATCCGCCTGCCAATGCAGGGTACATGGATTTGATCCCTGGTCTGGGAAGATCCCACATGCCGCGGAGCAACTAAGCCCGTGCGCCACAACTACTGAGCCTGCACGCTAGAGCCCGTGTGCCTAGAGCCCGTGCTCCGCAGCAAAGGAAGCCACCGCAGTGAGAAGCCCGCGCACTGCAACGAAGAGTAGCCCCTGCTCGCCGCAACTAGAGAAAGCCCGCACGCAGCAACGAAGACCCAACGTAGCCAAAAATAATAAATAACTTAATTAATAATTAATTTAATTTAATTCCAAACAAAAGGTAGTGTATTGGTATTTAAATTAGTCACACAATGGTTGATTAAAATGAAATTATTACGGAATATGTTTGCAGTTACCCCAGAGCCAGCGATAAATCAGGCACAGTGGTAACTTGTTCTTGCTAATGCTGACTTTTTTTCCTTCTATGGGCAGAATGCTCATGAGTCTGGATATGCATGAAAAACAACATGAATTTCCTTAGAATCAGAACCACTCCCTATGTGTCATTACTTTCTTTAATCCTTTAAGTTTGGGTAGGAATTTTTTCCCCAGGGCTTTGTTTAGAAATCTAGAAAGAGACTGTATTTGTATGTCTATGTGTTTCTTGTTTTTGAGCCACACTGTCCAGGAGAAAACAAAGGACAATTTTACCGGAGCCCCTTTACGTACAAGGCACGGTCCTGGGTTCCAAGCCAAGGTGCCATTCCTCAGCCCCAAAGCCTGGGATCCAATCTCACCTGGTGCAGGTGTGTCAGTCCTTAACCTTAAAGAAAGTCTGGGCAGTGCACAACTTGCTTTGATTCAACATACCTTTTCATGGCGGGAAACCAGTTCCTGACATTTCTGGAAGCACAGCCTTCTAAGAGCTGGTTAGAAATTACATCCATCCCAAGCTTGAGGCTACTTCTTAGCATTTTCTCACAGACTGTCCTACCCTTGAAGACGTCCAGGGACTTTCACCACCTCACCAATTCTACATCACCTGCGCCAGTAGCTGCCATGCCTGCCACGCTCCCCCGTTCTATCAGTTTCCTATGGCTGCTGTAACAAATTACCACCAATTTGGCAGCTTAAAAACAGCACAGATCTATTCTCTCATAGTTCTGGAGGCCGGAGGTCCAAAATTGGTTTCAGTGGGCTAAGCCAAGGTGTCAGCAGGGCTGTTCATTTCTGGAGGCTCTTGGGGAGAATCTGTTTCCTTGCCTTTTCCAGCTCCTAGAGCTGTATTCTTTTTTGGCTGCTTTGGGTCTTTTTTTTTAATTGATTGTGTTTTTAAAATTTATTTAATTTTTATTTATTTTTATTTTTGGCTGCGTTGGGTCTTTGTTGCTGCGCGCAGACTTTCTCTAGTTGCGGTGAGCAGGCTTCCCATTGTGGTGGCTTCTCTTGTTTCGGAGCACGGGCTCTAGGTGTGTGGGCTTCAGTAGTTGCAACACGTGAGCTCAGTAGTTGTGGCACACGGGCTTAGTTGCTCCGCGGCATGTGGGAATCTTCCCGGACCAGGGCTCGAACCCGTGTCCCCTGCATTGGCAGGCAGGTTCTTAACCACTGCGCCACCAGGGAAGCCCCCGCATTGGGTCTTAGTTGCAGTACGTGGGATCTTCGTTGAGGCATGTGGGATCTTTCCTTGTGGCGTGGTCTCTTCGTCGCGACACTTGGGTTTCTCTCTAGTTGTGGTGCACAGTGTTTTCTCTTCTCTAATTGTGGTGCGTGGGCTCCAGGGCACGTGGGCCCGGTAGTTTGCAGCACGCGGGCTCTCTTGTTGAAGTGCGCGAGCTCAGTAGTTGTGGCGCTCAGGCTTAGTTGCCCCGCGGCATGTGGGATCTTAGTTCCCCGACCAGGGATCAAACGTGCGTCCCCTGCATTGGAAGGCGGATCCTTTACCACTGGACCATCAGGCAAGTCCCTTCTTGCATTTCGTGGCTCATGGACCTTTCCTTCATCTTCAAAGCCAGCAGCATAGCATCTTTATTTTTTTTAAAAAAGATTTATTTGATGTGGACCATTTTTAAAGTCTTTATTGAATTTATTACAATATTGCTTCTGTTTTGTGTTTTGGTTTTTTGGCCGCAAGGCATGTGGGATCTTAGCTCCCCAAGCAGGGATCGAACTTGCACCCACTGCATTGGAAGGCAAAGTCTTAACCACTGAATCGCCAGGGAAGTCCCAGCATAGTATCTTTTTAAAAATTTATTTATTTTTTTATTTTGCTGTCGCTTTGTACCAGTTTTTTTTTTTTACATCTTTATTGGAGTATAATTGCTTTACAATGGTGTGTCGGTTTCTGCTTTATAACAAAGTGAATCAGTCATACATATACATACGTTCCCATATCTCTTCCCTCTTGCATCTCCCTCCCTCCCACCTTCCCCATCCCACCCCTCCAGGAGGTCACAAAGCACCGAGCTGATCTCCCTGTGCCATGCGGCTGCCTCCCACCAGCTATCTACCTTACGTTTGGTAGTGTATATATGTCCATGCCTCTCTCTCGCTTTGTCACAGCTTACCCTTCCCCCTCCTCACATCCTCAAGTCCATTCTCTAGTAGGTCTGTGTCTTTATTCCTGTCTTACCCCAAGGTTCTTCATGACATTTTTTTTCTTAAATTCCATATATATGTGTTAGCATACGGTATTTGTCTTTCTCTTTCTGACTTATTTCACCCTGTATGACAGACTCTAGGTCCATCCACCTCATTACAAATAGCTCAATTTCGTTTCTTTTTATGCCAGCATAGCATCTTTTAATCTCAATCTTCCTCTACTTCCATCTTCACATTGCCCTCAGGACCACTTGGATAATCCAGGACAATCTCCCCATCTCAAGATCCCCAGTCTCATCACATCTGCAAAATCCCTTTAGCCATATAATGCAGCAGCCATAGGTTCCAGAGATTAGGACATGGACATCCTAATGGTCATGGGGAGGAGGCAGTGGGGACAGAAGGGCACCGTTCAGCCCACCACACCATTTGATGCTGGCCAGCTACTACTACCTTAGGCACCCTGAATTAAACATGCCGGTGCTTCTCAGGAGTGCCTTGTCATATGTAACACCTATGTGAGGTGGCATTTTTGTCCTATGTTAAGAGGGCATGAGAGCTGAGTGTCAAACTGTTTAGCAGGCTCTAGAGTCAGACTGGATTTCAATCCTGGTCTCTGTCCGTTAACTGCTTACAAGCTATGTGACCCTGGGAGAGTCCCTTGACTTCTTTAAATCTCAGTTTCCTTGTCTGTAAAATGACATCTGTCTTCTGGGTTATTGTGACATTTAAAGGAGACAGTCCTTGTAAAATAATTAGTACAGGGTCCAGCATATAGAAAAATATTCAATAATTATTTGTTCTTATTAGTATTATTAGTCTATCTTCCTTACTTTACAGATAAAAATAAGAGGCTTAGAAATATTAAGTGATTTTTTTTTTTTTTTGCGGTACGCGGGCATCTCACGGCTCACGGGCCCAGCCGCTCCGCGGCATGTGGGATCTTCCCGGACCGGGGCACGAACCCGTGTCCCCTGCATCGGCAGGGGGACTCCCGACCACTATGCCACCAGGGAAGCCCTAAGTGATTTATTTTTGCCTCACACCCTCGGTCTCAGAATCTATAGACAGGGTGAAAACAAATGTGACACTGGAGTTATTTGTACCCAATTGAGAAATCCCCTTCCCTTACCTGCCCAAATGCTGTCACTGTCACCTGGCTGACGCCGTGTCCGACACCACTGCACGAGGGCCTCTGAACTTCTGGCCACCATTTCACCTTCGGTTCTCCTTGCCTGCGAGGTGGCTCCTAGTGTATCCTGCTGCTGTCCCCACACAGGCCCTCGAACCCGTCGTGGAAATACTTGCTGTAGTCACTGTTTTTATTAATGTTCCACTATAAAATCTCATTGCTACTGCCTGCTGAATTTGGATGTCTAATTTGTATTTCAAAATTAACATGTCCAAGACCAAAATTTTTTATTGAAGCATAGTTGACTTACAATATTGTGTTAGTTTCAGGTGTACAGCAAAGTGATTCAGTTATATATATGTTTTTTTCAGATTATTTTCCATTGTAAGATGTTGAATGTAGCTCCCTGTGCTATACAGTAAATCCTTGCTGCTTATCTATTTTGTGTATAGTAATTGTATCTGTTAATCCCATACTCCTAATTTATCCCTCCCCCCACCTTTGTTTGTTATCTATGTCTGTGAGTCTGTTTCTGTTTTGTATATAGATTCAGTTGTATTACTTTTTAGATTCCACATATAAGTGATATCACATGATATTTGTCTTTCTCTGTCTGACTTACTTCACTTAGTATGACAATCTCTAGGTCCATCCATGTTGTTGCAAATAGCATTATTTCTTTCTTTTTTATGACTGAGTAATATTCCATTACATATATATATATATATATATATATATATATATATATATATATATCTCTCTTCTTCTTAACCAGTCAAGACCAAACTTTTCAACACCTCCCCTCCCCCAATGGCTCCTTCCTGAATGACGCTCCCCTCAGTGAATGGTGATACCATTCTCCCAAGTTGCTCAGAACAAATACTTCCATGCTTCCTCTTTCTCTCACACCTTGTGACCAACCTGACAACAAGGCTATTATAACGTCTCCCTTCAAATACAGTGTCTTCTTACCTTACTACCCAGGCTAAGGCACCATCATCTCATATCTAGATGATTGTCACCCAACAACTCTCCGTGCTTTCATTCTCACCCTCTCAATCCTTCTACACATAAGTCAGATAATGTCACTTCACCGTTCAACTCTCTCCAGTGGCTTACGGCTAATCTTAAACAAAATCCAAACTCCTCATCATGCCTACAAGACTCTGTATGATCCGGCCCCTGCCTACTTCTCTGATCTCATTTCCTACCCTTTTTACTTACACCTCTTGAGTCACGCTTGCCTTTCTGCTCTCTTGGGAGCTCCCCAAGCATGTGCCTGCCTCAGGACCTTTGCATATGCTATTTCCTTTGCCTAGAATACTCTTCTCCCTAGATAGCCACACTCTTTGTGTCCTCACTCCATTCAGATCTTTGTCAAATACCATCTCCTCATAAAGGCCTTTCCTTACTATCCCATGTAAAAAAGCATTCCATCACTTCATTTTCTTTAGAGTGCTTATTATTACATGCCACTGTATTATATACTGTGTTGCTTATTGGTTTATTACCTGTCACTCCACTAGATTAGAAGCTGCATGTTCACTTGGTTTGTTTGGTTTTTCCCTCCTCCCTTTTAGAATCATGCTTGAAATCCTTTTTTTTTTTTTAACTTTCTATGAAAATATGGGTCAAAGAATCACACATTCCAGATATGCTCCTGTTATCTCTTTGCTTCATGGGTCAGTTTATTTTTTTTTCAGACACCGAGTCCTTTTAGAGGTGATGATGTCATCCCTCAGTTTTTTCTGCAAACAGTTTATGTTCTTTGCTATTTCTTAGGACTATTTACAATTTCCTGTTGGATAGGATTTTGTCCTGTTGGAATTCTATTTACAATGATCTTCCCATTAGCTTAAAATCTCACATAGACACACGCAGAGTCTTTCTTTCCCACCATTCACCCATTTTTCAGCTATTTATTAGCTTTGGTTTCAGAGGCATTGTAGAGTGTATGACCTTCCAGCTCTGTCTCACTGATTGAGATGCTTATGCTACAAAGAAAAAAAGCCCTAAAAGGTCAAGTAACCCTTGACCCTTGACCTTTTTAGACCTTTAGGAGCCCTAAAAGGTCAAGTAACCACAGCCCTAAAAGGTCAAGTAACCACATGGCTACAAAGAAAAAAAGCCCTAAAAGGTCAAGTAACCACAGTGTATATGGTACAGGAAGTCAGGCGCTCAGAACAAAGGTGGCTGCTGTGCTGGGATGCGGTGGGCAGGGCTCCCTCTGTCTCTAGGATGGCTCTCCCGAGGTTGCAGTTTGCTACAGCTGCAGTGTTTTGGGAGAGTGGAAGTCAGGAGTAGGCAGGATGGGGGCAGTAACTGGGAGGTAGGCCATCAGCAATCCCTATCCTGTCCTGGCGCAAGTGGTACTAGGGTATCTTAATTTCTTCCTTTTCTTTTCTTCTTTTTTTCTTAAGCCTACAACCTAGATATCTGTTTGTTTTCTTTTTTTCTTTTTTTTTTTGCGGTACGCGGGCCTCTCACTGTTGTGGCCTCTCCCGTTGTGGAGCACAGGCTCCGGACGCGCAGGCTCAGCGGCCATGGCTTATGGGCCCAGCCGCTCCATGGCATGTGGGATCTTCCCGGACCGGGGCGCGAACCCGTGTCCCCTGCGTCGGCAGGCGGACTCTGAACCACTGCACCACCAGGGAAGCCCATCTGTTTATTTATTAATTCAACATGTGGCTCTTGAGCAATATCTTTCAGTCTGGCACATCGATGAATGTCTTGTTTCCCAAAACCATATAAGAGTACTCTAGGACCCCATGTATTTAATTACATCTTCCTCCATTCATCCTATAGTTGAAAAAACCTTGTCTACAAATTTGTATTTATCAAGTAACAGTGTTTCTGTCTTCCATTGTTACAAATCACTTTCATATAGAATTCTCAAATGATACTTCTAATTGGCATGATATACCCAGAGAGATTAACTTAGTTGATATAATTTAAATCAAATGCTAAGCAAATTGATATTTTAGTCTCAGCAGTCTTTCAGTTGGAGATTTTGTGATTTTATTTGTCTCTTGAAACATGGAAAATAGCTCAGAGATTTCCAGTTTGCTTCTCCTTAGCAATTTCTCCCTTTTCTTTCTCTCTTTCCTCTCTCTGCTCCTCGCCTTTCCTCTCCTTGAAACTCATACTGTCTTACTAGCTCTCTTCTGTAAGGTAGAAGAAAATGCTGGCATGAGAATACATTCTTTAAAGAGCAAAGTGTGTAACTACTGCAACAGAAAATCTGGGGCTGCTCAGGAAAAAAGGGGCAGTGTGGCCAGGGTGCCTCATTTGTTTGTTTTGTTTTGTTTTATTTTTTTATTGAGGTATAGTTGGTTTACAGTGCTGTGCCGGTCTCTACAGTACAGCAAAATGACTCAGTTATATTGGGTTGGCCAAAAAGTTCGTCCGGGTTTTTCTGTAACATCTTACATCTTCCGGAAAAACCCGAACGAACTTTTTGGCTAACCCAAAACATAGATATATATATACATTCTGGGCTGCCTCGTTGAGCTTTACTCTGCAAGGCTGGCCATGACTAGTCTCCTTCCTTCTTCTCAATGCCAGTCTGACCATTGCAAGGACATAGGAGGTGGAGGGGGTGAGAAATACTGCCGGGATGTAAGTCTGCCACGTCTCAGAGTCTGTCTCTGCTTTCCCAAGCCTCTTCTGTAGAGAGGCCCTGGTTCTTTCTTTTACTCATATTTTGTACCTACTACATGCCAAGTATTGGTGCTGTGCATACAGTGATAATAAAAATAAAAACAGGAAGAAACACAAGTCATTGAAGGAATTGCAAGTGTGATGAGCGTTACTCCAAAGCATATTGAGGATACCATGGAAGCACACAGTGAGGGGCTGATCTGCTTCCCTTTACCTGTAGGTTCAGCCCTGCCTACAATATGAGCCCTTGCCCCTCAGTTGGCGAACCTTCAGGATTAGAAAATGACCTAGAAAACCAGGTGCCTTGGACATCTATGTGGACCCACCAGATACCAGCCTTCCCCAGTCATCTGCCAGGTCAGCCCAGTAAGTTTGGGTGGATCTCCATTCCACTGTCCTGCAGTCTAGTATTTTGCTGGTGTTTGGATCCTTTCACCTTCTTAGCTCTTTCCAGATCCCTCTCCTATAAGACTAAATCCTTTCTCTCATATCTTCAGCCACTGATTAGGTTCTGCTAGGACTGGAATGTTCTCCATCCACCTGACTTTGATTCTAGCCTGTCACTGGGACTCACGCTGTCATTCCCTCCCCTCCAGACTGGGCCAACTTGCCCAAACCCAACCCAAGCTGGCCCTGAACCACAGATGGTTTCCAGAGCTGGTTTGGTTGTCCCCTCTGTCCTTATTCTTCTGACTCCTTGTTTCTCTCTCAATCCTGTTTCATTTTGCTGTGACCCAACAGGCTCTGTGGCTAAGTCTGAGCTGTGACATTATTACCCAGAGTGCCCTGGGTTGGTTGACAAGTGAACACCTATTGATTTGTCCTTTCTCCCTTGTATGCGGTGTAAGTATTGACTATTCATTCAACAAAAATTTTTTGAGAGTCCACCATCCACCAAGAACTATTCTGAGCACTGAGGAAACGCCAGTGAATTAAACAAGATCCCTGTCCTTCTAACCATGTCCATCCTGTGTGTGCTCTCTGCGAACATCGATCTTTAAAATCAAACACTCTGACATGGGATCAGCGGGTCTTCCACTTAATGACAAGACACACTGTACTTCCAACCCCCCCCCCCAATTTTCCCACATGATGGAGCCAAGTATTGCCTTAATTCCATGCCTCCCCCTTCCTCCATCGAAAATGAGTTCCCGGGACTTCCCTGGTGGTCCAGTGGCTACGACTTTGCACTTCCACTTCAGGGGGCATGGGTTTGATCCCAGGCTGGGGAGCTAAGATCCTGCATGCCATGCAGCATGGCCAAAAAAAAAAAGGAAGGAAAAAAAAAGAAAATGAATTCCCATTTGGACCATTTCCAAACCACCCTGCTGTAAGCATGACATCAGCTCACAAATCGCTACACCAAGTTTATAAACTACCACTAATAAATGAGGTTAAGACTTGGAAATCAAATAATTGCCCTTTGAGAGTTGCAGACTAGACAACACAGATTGCTCATTGCTGACAAAGAGATTCCAAGCTAATATTCCTCATTTTGGAGGCTTTAACCATGCTATTTAAGGGAACACATACTGACTTTTTCTCTGATTAAAATCTATTATAATAACATGGATCATGTTTGATAAATATTCCATTATTTCTCCTTCTAATAGGAATAGTAATTTGATGATACACACACACACACACACACACACACACACACACACACACGTTCTATATGGGGTGTGTATAGCCGTGAATGTACGTGTAATTGTCTATGCAGTTTCTTTAGCTGTTTTCTTCTATGCTTTTCTCTCTTCCCAGCTTCAGAGTTTTCCTATTGACTATAATAATTACTGAGCAAACAAAAATATTACTTATCTATCAAGAGCAATTACTACTAAGAAAAAATTTTAAAATCATGCCCTAGGACTGAACACTTTCCTTGAGCCTTGAGACAAATGTTGCCCCACATATGCTGGCCAGGTAGCAAACCAGAAGAGGTCAGGATGGTCTTCCCGATTCTTCCAGCAAGCAGAGGATGTGCCAGTGATGTGAGACAGAGCAGGTCAGGCATCAGATGGGTGGAGTGGGTAAGTGGCCATGTGGTGTGATGTGAGAGATTCCTACAAAAGGTACTGGATTGAGAAAGTCCTTCTCTACTACAGGCAGAGCTGAGATTATTGGAATTAATGTGGGGTGAGCCTCACCATTCTTACTCTTCTTGTATCTGCCAACATATTCTTCAAACAGGAGATAAATCCAAGGAGGAGGCCTCTGTCCTCAGGTCCCTGGCCACTGATTTGGAGCTAAGCATTGTCATAACCTGTCCTGGATCCCAGGCAACTGCCCCTGGCCTCCATAGATAGAATCTTCATTCTTCCATCCCTGCTTTCACAAACATTTAGCAGTGCCTTCTAAGAGCAAGACACCACATGAGACTCTGAAAACACAAAACCAAATAACATAGATGTCCCTTCGCTCAAGGATCTGATGAGAATTGTTAAAAAAGAAAGAAACATGTAAAAAGAGTTGGAAATAGGGAGCTCTTTGTGGTGAGGGAATAGTTGTGTCTTGATTGCAGTGGTGGGTCCACAAACACACAGGTGATAAAATGGTATAGAACTACACACATTGTTCCCATGTCAATTTCCTGGTTTTAATATTGTACTATAGTTATATAAAATGTAACCACCGGGGGGAACTGGGTGAAGGGCACAGGGGACATCTCTGTACTGTCTTTGCAACTTTCTGTGAATCCATAATTATTTCAAAAAAAATTTTAAAGGATATAAGAGATAGGCATCTCATTTTCATATTACACTCAAGAACATAGGTTAAGAGGATTTTAATGAGTTGGCAAAAGTGACAGATTTGAGTGTGTGCATTAAGCAAATGCATATTTAGGTCTGGAGTTCAGCAGAGAAATCTGGGCTGTTTCTGTAGATCTAGAGGTCATCTCCCTTAGCATGGTGATAGAGGTGTGGAAGTGGATGAGAACACTGGTGGAGAGTTTTGAAGACCTGAGGACAGCGTCATTTAAGAGATGAATAAAGACACTGAAGGGGGACTTCCCTGGTGGCGCAGTAGTTAAGAATCCGCCTGCCAATGCAGGGGACATGGGTTCGATCCCTGATCTGGGAAGATCCCACATGCCGCGGAGCAACTAAGCCTGTGCGCCACAACTACCGAGCCCACGCACCTAGAGCCCTACTGAGCCCGCATACCTAGAGCCCGCGCTCCGCAACAAGAGAAGCCCCCGCTCACCACAACTAGAGAAAGCCTGCACACAGCAGTGGTGAAGACCCAACCCAGCCAAAAATAAATAAATTAAATAAGTAAATTAAAAAAAAACAAAGAATGACACCCTTAAGAAAAAAATAAAGACACTGAATGGATATGAACAGAGAGAAAGGAGCAAGACCAAAAGAATTAGATATCTTGGAAGCCCAGGGAGAAACTAATCTGCAGAGTCAAATGCTGCTGAGATGGCAAGAGAGATAAGGACTGGCATCCTCTGACTTTTGTCGCAAGAAGGCCATTTGTGACCCTGGTGAGAGCAGTTACTATGGAGCAGGAAGAAGTGGAAGGGAGGAGAGAGACTGGAGGTCACGTGAACAAGATGCTCTTCCAATAAATCTGGTGTGAAGAGGAGGAAAGAGAGAGGACCGTAGATGGAATGGGAGGTGAATTCTAGGGAAGGGTGTTTGCCTTCCCTAGATGGGAGGGAGGAGGCAAGGGAGACAGAGTTTGGAGACTCATGAGAGAGAAAAAGCAATCAATTGAGGAGAGTCACCAAGAAGACGCAGGGAACGTTAAGAACAGGCAGAGAGGGAGATCAGCTGGGTGCTGTGTGACCACCTAGAGGGGTGGGATAGGGAGGGTGGGAGGGAGACGCAAGAGGGAGGGGATATGGGGATGTATGTATACGTATAGCGGATTCACTTTGTTTTACAGCAGAAACTAACACACCATTGTAAAGCAATTATACTCCAATGAAGATGTTAAAAAAAAAAAAGAACAGGCAGAGATGTTGGCCTTTGATGGGGGAGAGATGCCTCTTATTAAAGAGGAGAGAAGAGAGACGTGATGGGTGTAGATGTAGATGGAGTGGTAGAATTGTCAGCAGAAATTTGATGAGTTCTTTCTGAGAACTTCAATGTTTCTCTGTGAACTAGGAGGCAAGGTCCTCTGCTGAGAGTGAAGGGACAACAAACAGCGTCAGAGGTTTGAAGTGACAAGGAATTTTGAAATGGTTGTAGGGAGGGAAGACGAAGGTGACTAAGGTACGAGGGCAAAGATGCTGGGCCACACTGAGGCTGCAGCATATGCGGTTGGTGACCCACCAACATCCCCTGACACTCACAGTTCTGGTGCACACGTGCTGATAGCCTTCTACCACAAACACCTACAACTTTGCCCGAGGGTGTTCTCTGGCTAGGAGCTTGCGTGACCTGTTCGTGAGGCCTCCTGGAATGAGAGGGACTTCATGCCCCTAGAGCAGTCCTCAACCAAAGGCAGAGAGGAAGGAGTGGCTCTACACAGTCTCTTGGAGTTCCCGGTGGACCTGAGCTTCAGTTGCCCATGGTGGTAACCTGCTCATTAACATGCCCTGTGCTGGGCCCTCTCCTCCAGCCCCTCTTCTCTCTCTCCCTCTTTCTCTCCTCTTCTTGGTCCCCATTTCATTCCTCTACTTGGGATTATCTCCAAATAAACCATTTGCATCCAGATCTTTGCTTCAGGCTCTGCCTTTGTGGGAACTGAACTCATGACAAGGGCCCAGCAGAAATTAGTGAATCAATGAATAGTGATACCCGCCTTCCAGGGTGTGATGCTCTAGTGTTGCTTGGTAGCCAGGGTATGAAAAAAACAACAAGAACAGATAATCCGAACCACAAAGAGCAGGAGATTTTGCAGCAGGTATGGGGAGAATAATGAGGTAAAGGACTTTAAAATATGGGCAAGAGAATGTTTGAAATGGTCGATCATTAAGTCTACAATGACTAGAGGGGGGGCTAGAAGATCTGAAGCAAAAGAAAAACAAATGTATCATGAGAATCGAGCAGGCTAGTTGAGACAAAAAGAGGATGTGATCAGAGAGAGGGATGCCTGATTTAGTAATTTTAGAGATGGGGCAATTTGTGCAGACCATGGCCAAGAAAGTAGGTGACGACAGAGTAACATCTACTGTATTGTATTGTGAATGAGGAATTCAAGAATTCCTGAGACTGGAAAGGGTATGGGTTGTCAATACAGATATTTAAGTCACCTTGGATGATAGTCAATTGGAAGACCATGAACTAAGTGCCAAAGCCTGTGATTAATAAAGGGAGATTTATCGGAAACTGCTGATGAGGAAGGATAGTGGTTGATATGACTGAATGGCATGATCCTCAAAGAATCAATAATTGAAGTCGTCTTTCCGTGTCAATATAGATTTACATCATTCTTTATATTTTTTATAAATTTATTTATTTATTTTTGGCTGTGTTGGGTCTTCTTTGCTGCGTATGGGCTTTCTCTGGTTGCGACGAACGGGGGCTACTCTTCGTTGCTGTACACGGGCTTCTCATTGTGGCGGCTTCTCTTGTTGCAGAGCACAGGCTCTAGGCCCGTGGGCTTCAGTAGTTGTGGCTCACAGGCTTTAGAGTTCAGGCTCAGTAGCTGTGGCACATGGGCTTAGTTGCTGCACGGCATGTGGGATCTTCCCGGGCCAGGGCTTGAACCAGTGTCCTCTGCGTTGGCAGGCAGATTCTTAACCCCTGCATCACCAGGGAAGTCTCAGATTTACATCATTCTTTTTAAGAGCTATAGAGTAGTCCAAGGATGCATGTACCACAACTACTTAAATAGCCCCTATGGAGGAACTTTAAAATTGTTTCTCATTTTTCAAAATGGTAAAGTCTGAATACATCTTTTCAAATGTGTGTAATAATCTCTTTGGATTAAAGTCCCACACGCAGAATTGTTGCACCAAAGAGTATATATACATCTTATGCTTTGAAACTTCTTGTCAGTTTGCCCTCTGGGAAAGTTGTACTATTTTACATGCCCACCAAAAACAAGCACCAAGTACACATTTCTTCCAACCTCCTCAATTTGTGAGTTTCAGCAATTAAAAGTTTGCCAATCTGACAGTGAAAATTATCTTGTTATTGTTTCAACTTGCCTTTTTTTTTTTTTGCGGTTCGCGGGCCTCTCACTGTTGTGGCCTCTCCCATTGCGGAACACAGGCTCTGGACGCGCAGGCTCAGCGGCCTTGGCTCACGGGCCCAGCCGCTCTGCGGCATGTGGGATCTTCCCGGACCGGGGCACGAACCCGTGTCCCCTGCATCGGCAGGCGGACGCTCAATCACTGCGCCACCAGGGAAGCCCTCAACTTGCCTTTTTGAACATTAGTGCGGTTGAACATTTTTTCATATATTTATTGGCCATTTGCATTTTAATTACCTGTTTGTGACTTTTGTCCATTTTTTTATATTGAAGTTTTAATTTTTCATGCTTTGTATGAGCTCTTTTAATATTATGAATAGAAAGCCTTTGCCTCGCATTACCCTTATTATTTTCCTGATTGTCACTTATGTCTCAAACTTATATGTGATTTAAAAATTTTTGCCACACAGAAGTTTCCAATTATTTGTACTCAACATTACTTTCTTATTGTTTTTCCTATTTTAAAGTTATTTTTATGTTTAAAATGTTTACATTAAATCTTTGGCCTGTCTGTATTTATTTAGATGCAGTGAAGTAATGAGCTAGTATTTTTTCCCCTAATTACAAGTCAATTTAGCCAACATTTTAAAATGATCCGTTCTTGGGACTTCCCTGGCAGTCCAGTGGTTGAGACTCCATGCTTCCAATGCAGCGGACGCAGGTTTCATCCCTGGTCAGGGAACTGGGATCCCACATGCCTCGCAGCATGGCCAAAAAATAAAATGATCCATTATTTTCTTCAGTGGTTTGAATATGACTTTTTGTCACATACTCACATAACTAGGGCCCAGTACTTTCCCATCTCCCTGCCCCCTGTAGCTCTGTGCTAGCGTCAGAGTATGAGACCCAGCCCAGCCCCTAATTCATACACAGACTTGGTGACTGGCATCTCAGATGGAGTCCAGGAAGTGGGGGAAGAGGGTGGAATGGAGGCAGCATTGCAGCAACGCTTGGAGAACAAGACTCTGACTCATGCAGTGACTGGAAAATTGATGGGCGGCTCCTTCGAAAGACAAAAATAAATGGGGCTCTAACAGCACAGTGGCAGACTGCCTGGGCACTTATTCTCTGGAGTGCAGTGCTGGGATGATGGCTCCTCTATTCTGGCCATTGCTTCAGGCACTGGCCCGATGCCCATTTGCAGCAGAACTGCACCGTGATCACCCAGGTTCGTGGTGCTCAGGACCTCCAGGGTGAATGCCGATCTCCAACTGGTATCAGAAGGCACACCCAGATTCTGGTGTCCCCTACACCCAGACCCTGACCTTGATCATTTTCCCTCCCTCTCTTTCTGCTTCAGGGTGCCAGTGTCTCTCTTTTGCACACCCACCTTAAATAGACTGACTGCTCCCTCTTTGGGGACAGTGGAGGTGTGACTTCTCTTTGAAGAGGGGCTACCCTACAACTTTGAATACAACCTTATATTGGGTTGGCCAAAAAGTTCGTTCGGGTTCTTTAAGCTGTTGCAGGAAAAGCCGAACGAACTTTCTGGCCAACCCAATTAAAAAACGGCATTCCTAAATCCT